>NW_026057577.1:117649795-117691329 GCF_023721935.1 Panthera uncia
AAAAAAAAAAAAAAATATATATATATATATATATATATATATATATACGCACACACACACACATATATACACACAAACACACACATACACATTTAAATAAATAAATAAATAAATAAATAAATAAATAAATAAATGGTGGGGGTCAGTGCCTGGTGCCTGGGTGGCTCAGTCAGTTAAGCATCTGACTTCAGCTCAGGTCATGATCTTACAGTTCATGGGTTCAGGCCTCGCACTGGGGTCTGTGCTGACAGCTCAGAGCCTGGAGCCTATTTCAGATTCTGTGTCTCCCTCTCTCTTTACCCCTCCCCTGCTCATGCTCTGTCTCTGTCTCTCAAAAATGAATAAACATTAAAAACATTTTTGTTTTAATAAAAAAATAAAGTGGGTTTCTTATAGACAACATATTGTTGGGTCTTGTTTTTAGATCCACTCACAATCTGTCCTTCAAACCCTTGACATGTAAGGTGATTTTCATATAATAGAATTAATATGTACTATATTTGCTACTGTTTTTATTTGTTGCCCTATTCTTTGCTCCTGTTTTTGTCTTCCATACTTTCTCATATATTTTGTGGCACTAAGTATTTTGTATGATTCCATGTTTTCTTCTTAGCATATCAATCATTTTTTTTAGTGTTGTCCTTAATTCACAATATACATTGCAACTAATCTAAGTCCACTTTCAAATAACATTATGCCACTTCACAGGTAGTACAAGTATCTTTTAATAACAAAATACTCCTAATTCCTCTCTCCTATCTCTTGTATCATTACTGTCATTCATTTCTCCTATAAATAAGCACACATTAGCATACATATATATATATATATATATATATATATATATATAATCAAATACATAGTAGCTATGATTTTGAACTGTTATATATCAATTAAGAATAAGAAACATAGGGGTGTCTGGGTGGCTGAGTTGGTTAAGCCTCCAACTTTGGCTCAGGTCATGATCTCAAGGTTTGTGAGTTTGAGTCTGCATCCGGCTCTGTGCTGACTGATAGCTCAGAGCCTGGAGCCTGCTTCAGATTCTGCCCCTCCTCCACTCGCATTCTGTCTCTCTCTCAAAGATAAGCATTAATTTTAAAAAAATAAAGAATAAGAAAAATAAAAGATCTACCTTTATCACCTGATGTTGTTCTTCTTCTTTTTTTAATGTAGATCACAGTTTTTGACCTACACCACTTCCCTTCTCTCTGAAGTGTTTCTTTTAACATTTCTTACTAGGCAGACTAGCAACAAATTCTCTCAGTTTCTGTGTGAAAAAAGTTTCTCCTTCACTTTTGAAGGGTCATTTTTCAGGGCACATAACTTTATGTTGGCAGCTTTTTTTCTCTTAACATTTTAAAATGTTTCACTCCATTCTCTTCTTGCTTACATGGTTTCTGAGGTGTCAGGTGTAATTTTTATCTTTTCCCCTATAGGTATTTTTTTTCTTCTGGCTTCTTCCAAAAGAAATTTTTTAAATCTTTGATTTTCTAAAGTTTAAATCAAATATGCTTAAATGTAGATTTTTTGGTATCTCCTGCTTAGTATACTTCGAGGCTCCTGAATCTGTGATTTAGTTTCCGACATTAATTGGGAAAATTTTCAGTCATTATTGCTTCTGTTCCTTCCTCTTTTTTTTTCCACTTCTAGTATTTCCAATATGTATATGTTATACCTTTTATAGTTATCCCACAGTTCTTGGATCTTTTTTTTAATCATTTTTTTTCTCATTCTTTCTTTTCCCTTGCTTTTTAGTTTTAGAAGTTTCTATGGTCATATCCTCAAGCTCAGTGATTCTTTTCTCAGCCATGTCCGTCTACTAATGAGTCCATCAAAGGCATTCTTCATTTCTATTACAGTTTTTTGTTCTCTATCATTTATTTTTTATTTTCTTAGAATTTCCATCTTTCTGCTTACATTACCTCTATATTCTTATATGTTATCTATTATTTTCTAGCATATTAATATATGTTTTAAAAATTCCTTCTCCAATGAACACTATAGTCTTGCCTTATCTGACTCTGGTTTTGATGCTTGTTCAGCCTCTCCAAACAATATTTTTTGCCTCCTAACATGTCTTGTAATTTTGTGTTGAAAGGCAGACATGATGTATTTGGTAAAGGAGCTGTGGTAAATAGGCTTTTAGTAATGTAATGACAAGGTGTGGGGAAGAGAAGAAGCATTCTACAATCCTAGGATTGCATCTGCCTTTTGGTGAGTCTATGCCGCTGGACTATGAACTTCACCATTACTTCTCAGTATATCTTCCTGCTCTTAGGTGGAATAGTATGGCTAGAGGAGGCTAGATTTGGCTATTTCCCTTCCCCTATATTTAAAGCTAGGGCTTACTGAAGTTGAATTAAAACTCAGAAGGTTACACTCTTATAAAATAGTTTTTCTTGAGAAAACACCTCATTATGAAGAACAGAGTTTTCTGGTATATTTAAACATGGTTCCTATTCCTTCCGCCTGTCAAAGCCTGAGATTTTTGTCCAATATTCACTCTGAGGACCTGATAGAGCTCCTGGAAGTAAAGCTCACAGAAGTGTGGGAGGCCTCCTATGACCAGGTCCCCATAGTTTTTAACTCTCAGAGTTGTATACACATAGACTCTAACACTTGTCAATTACTGTCATATTTCCCTGCCCTAGTACTAGTTCCGGTGGAGATACCTGCTCATGGGTTTCTGTTCTGGTAAGTTCTGTTTCCTCGCCTCTCTGTCTGTCCGATATTTGGGGCAGTGGTTTTATCTGTGATCTCATTTCTCTAAAAGATCTAAGAAGAGTTGCTAATTTTTCAGTTTGTCCAGATTTTTGTTGTTAGGATAGCTGTTGTGACTTCTAAGCTGCTCACACGCTGGCCTGCAAATCCTCAATCTCAATTAATTTTTTTTAAATTTTTAATCTGGATTCCCAGTTATTACAACATCATTTGTTGAAAATACTTTCCTCTACCACTGGATTGCTTATCTAACTTTGTTGAAAATAAGATCACCACACAAGTATAGATCTGTTTCTGAGATTTCTCTTCCGTTTCATTGTCAATTTTTTTTTTTTGTCTATCCCATGCTGTCTTTATGATACAGAATTACAGTCTTTTATTCTTCTTGAAAAGTGCTTTAAATATTATTTTTAGATTGCAATATACATTTTAGAATCAGTTTTAGATTTTTACAAGTTAAGTCTGCTAAGACTATGATTAGGATTGCATTGAATCTACAGATTTTGAGAGAATTAATGTCTTAAAAATACTGAGTCTTTCAAATCATAAGATATATCTCTCCATTTATGTAGGTCTTAATTTCTCTTAAAAACATTTTGTTTTCCATGTAGAGATATCATACATCTACTGTTTAATTTACTCTTAAGCACTGTATGTATTGTGACATGATTGCCAATGGAATTATTTTATACTTTCTCAATTGTTCCTGCTAGTTTGTAAAGAAAGGTACATAGGTTTTTTCCATATTTGCTTAGTGTCCTGCATCATACTCAGATTTAATTTCTAGTATTTTTGTAGATTCCTTAGGATTTTCTATATAAACAGTCATACCACCTGTGAATTAAAGGCAATTAAGATGTTTATTTTGGGGCGCCTGAGTGGCTCAGTCGGTTAAGCAGCCGACTTTGGCTCAGGTCATGATCCGCGTTCCATGAGTTCCAGCCCCACATCGGGCTCTGTGCTGACAGCTCAGAGCCTAGAGCCTGCTTTGGATTCTGTCTCCCTCTCTCTTTGTCCCTCCCCCATTCATGTTCTGTCTCTCTCTGCCTTTCAAAAATGAATAAAATGTTAAAAAAATATTTAAAAAAATAAGATGTTTATTTCCTGTCTTATTCCAACAAATACTGGGACTTCCAACGAATGTTAAATAAAAGTGGGTGTCCATGTGTATTTTTGCCTTGTTTCCAACATCTAGGGGAAAATATTCAATATTTTATCAACGTGTATGATAGTAACTATATTTACATACGTCATTTATCATATTAAGGAAACCACCTTTTATTCTTTGCTGGAAATTTTTATCACATATGGGTGAATTTTCTCAAATTTTTTCTTTGCACTTATTGAAATATTTTTCTCCTTTATTCTGTTAATACAGTGACTTACGTATTTATATTAAATGTTTAAAAGGGGAATTCTTAAACCCTATTTAGTCAAGATTTAATGTCTGATTTATAATTTTAAATGTTTATAAAAAGCATTTTTAAATCCTGCGTAGTAAAGGCTTAATTTTTTTTGTGCTAAATTTGGTTGCGCTAATATTTTGTTCGTTGCCTATATTCCCAAGAAATACTGGTCTTTGGTTTCCTTTGTTTTTTCAATATCTTAGACTATTAGTTTCATAAAATAATTTGGGAGCAATTTGTTCTCTTTTTCATGAAATGTTTAGTGTAATATTGGGGCTTTTTCTCCATTAATGTTTCTTGGAATTCATTAGTGAAACCATCTGGGTCTGTAGTTTACTTTGTGGTAAAATCTTCTTTAATAATTTGATTTACTTAGGAGATATGGAGCTATTATTCATTTGAGTCTGGGAGTAAAATTACAGATTTATAGCTTCTGTAAATCTGTAACTTTGTGTCTTTCAGAACTCTAGCCACTATTTCTTCTCTTCTTCCCCCTCCTCCTCCTTCTTTTTGTCATATTTTCTCCTTTCTCCCCTTTGGCATACCAATTACACACATATTAGAACTTATAATATTATGCTATAAGTCCCAGAGTCTCTTTTTATGGTTTTAAAATCTTTTTCTCTATATACTCCAGATCATTACCATTTTCCTAGTTAGCTTCACTGATTCTTTCCTTTGAAATTTCCATTCTATTATTAAGTGACATTTTTAGTAAGGAAGTAAGGATGTTGTGTTTTTCCTTTCAGCTTCAGAATTTCTATTTGCTTCTTTTTTTTGAATGTTTTTTATCTCTCTGCTTTGATTTCCCACCTTTTAAACCATTGTGAGTATATTTTCCTTTATCTTAATTTACCTCATTGAGTACAACTCTTTACAGTCTTTCTACTACTTTCAACAGTTGGGTCACCCTTACATTGGTATCTCCTGAGTGTCCTTTCTCTTGAGAAAGGATCACATATTTCTGATTCGTCACACATTAAGTGGACTTGGGTTAGATACTAGATACTGTGAATGATATGCTGAGGATCGTGTTATATTACTGATTACTTTAACTGGATTCAAGTTGGAGGCAAATTCTTTAGTAGCTCAAATCCCAGCACAGTTATTTTATCTTCAGCTAGGGTTCTGTTCAGCAAACACAATGGTAAATTTATGTTTGACTTAGTGAGTTTACATGGACTTGAGGAGAAGGGTGGGTTCACCAAATAAATTAGAGACTATGTCACAAAGGGAAAAGCTGGTGATGATTCTTGGATAGGCAGTCAATAGTGTCTGCTACATAAAACTCTGAATCGCAAAATACCAGGAGATACTTTTCACATAGACTAACATAGGAATGATAGGTCCCAGAATTGTGCAATGTGGTGCTGTTAAAATTAATTACTAGATAATTTTATGAAAATAGTATTGGAAAATTTATAAAGTAAAAATTGATTTATTTTCATCCAACTGTATAGCCACTGAAATGGGGAGTGTGATTAGTGTTGTTTAAGAATTCCAAGGTATGAACATTCTAAGCATGGATATACAAGGAACAGGGAGAGTACTCTAGCCGGGGAAGTATATGGACTGATATATAATCATATTGAGAAAATATACAGTTAAATGGATATCATTAGACTATGATTTTCTAAAAGGTCTACGGTAAGTTTTCTCAAAAAAAAAAAAAACCAAAAAACAAAGAAAGTATATTAAAAACAAGAAACACCCGGTATTATACAAGCAACCTTCTTTATTTAAAGAAGTACCCTAGAGGAGACATGACCAAAATAGTTAGGGATGAAGTCCAGTTAGTTCAAGAGCGAGAATGATATTAAAAATTAAGTCATCTTTCCACACAGATGAAAGGAAATGTCAAGGATTATTTTCTTGGAATAAATTCCTAGAAATCACCTGATGAAAGATTATATCATTGTCCTGCTCATTCATGCAGTTTTTTGACAATTTCTTTTCAAAACTTCCAATTGACCTAGAACTTCCAACTGCTGATCATTTCAGTGTCTTTGGACCTCAAAAATATTACAGCGGCACCTGGGTGACTCAGTCAGTTAAGTGTCTGACTCTTGATTTCGGCTCAATGATCTCATGGTTCATGAGTTTGAGCCCTATGTTGGGCTCTGTTGAGCATGGACCCTGCTTGGGATTCTCTCTCTCCCTCTCTCTCTGCCCCTACCCCACTCACAAGTGCACACTCTCTCTCAAAATAAATAAACTTAAAAAATGTTAAAGAAATAAAATAAAGTATTATAAATATATATCATCAAACACAGTGGTCTCATCAGGGATGCCTATGGTTAATCAAGTATCAGATACTTGACTTCTAACCCCTTCTCATCCTAAAGTACCTGGATTTTTGCCAGTCTTTTTTATAGGAGCTTGCATAAGATCTTTAAAAATCTATTTAGTCAGAGTTCCCCTTAATCCACATTTACGTTTACTCAGTATATTTCTCACTCTATTACTATCCTCCTAAAAAAAATTTTACATTATTTTTGCTTTAAGAGATGGATATAGTGAGAAGAATATTGGGAAGTTCGGATACACAGCTTCTAAAGTTCTGTCAGTAATTACCTGGATAATATTGGGCAAGTAATTTTTCCTTTATGGACCATAGTTGCCTCATGTGCAATTATGGAGGAAAAAATGAAAAGAGAGTTTGGTATTAGATGGGCATTTCAGTTCTATTACTCCATGATTCCAGAAGATAACCTCAGTGACAAGATCACACTTCCAATGTTTAATATCATCCACAGTGCAGTACTGAAAAAATATAACCTTTGTTATTCTGGGCCTCATATGTAAGAGAATTTTAAAGCCAGAAGTTATTTATCCCTTTGCCTAAATATTAGCCCTAGGTCTCACAATTGTTTGTGTCAGAACCAGAAATATAATCTAGATTTCCTAACTTCTAGGTCTCATGCACATCCCTCTTTTTTCACCTGACAATGTCGTAATTACACACTATGTGAGTCTGACAAATATTCTCAATTGTTCTTTTCTCCTCAGGTGAACGTTGTAGAAGACACTATCAGAGGAGATAATTAAAACACAGGTTATCAATCATTTGTCATTCCACATTTTACTCGTATCTGGACAGACTCAGCATTCTCCAATAGTAATGAAAGCCTTGAAAGTAAAGGCTAAGAAACTAAATATCTTCCTGTAAGAAACAGCGCCGGGAAATACACCTTCGTCAGAAAATAAACCCAGAATAACATCCAACAGCAAATAGCATACACATCTCCTGAGTCAAAGGCTGAGTTGAGCTTCAAAATATTGCTCAATTTAAAAGACATCCCCTTTCCTTTCTATGCATTTTAAGACATTTTTAAATGAAAAATCATTAAAAATCTACTGGTTAAAGATGATCTGCCTCTCCAACAAAAACATGTTACTTTTTATTAGCTTTACTAGTCTCTGTACAGTAGTGCTGAAGATAAAACATTATAAGAAAATAGTGATGATTTATGTAAAGGCTCTTAAAATGGTTCTGTTTGCAAAATGTAGGGCAGGGGGCAACCACTCCCATGGGTCCTGTCCCTGTATAATCTTCCAGTTCCTTCCATAGGAACCTCACACACTTAGAACTGAGGACAGTGCCTCACCTGCTTCTCTCTACCCAAGGGGAAAGCTCCCTGGGCTCTGGCTGTCAGTCTTACAGCTGCTTTGATGAAAGATAGGGATCTAGATGGGATCCCCTCCATCTGCACACCAGCCTCCCTTCACTGTGCCCCTGTAGGAGACAGCCACTGTGACAAAACAGTTCACCTCAACCTCATCCCTCCCCACCTGGGATTTACTTCCAGCTTCTGCTCTTTCCTGATGGGAGCTGAGGGATACCCAGCTTTCTCTTTATCCTCCACCAACATAATGCCAGCCACAAATTTCTAATTTTCCCTAATAGCCACTTAGTGAGGTGGCTTTGAAAAATTCACTTGGTAATAAAGACAAGTCAGATAGGAAGGAACAACAACAACAAAAAAATCCCTCCAAATGACAGAAGCAAATATTTTTAAGACAAAATATTATGTAAATGAAACTGGCTCCCAAGCCTTTACACAATTCATTTCTTCCTAAAACATTCGTCTGCTGCCATGTGGATACAGCCTTGTGCATTTTCAGTAGTCCTAAAAGGGTAGTGTTTATCAATAAAATGTTCCTAAGTACCAAAACTAATTATACTTTATATTGCTAAATCTGGAAGTTGCTTTATTTAAAAAAAAATCTGAGGTTTTTATCTTTACCAAATATGTGGCTTCCTTGCTGTCTGTATTTCATTTCCCTTGCTTATTTACCAAAAGATAAACTAGTCACATTTCCCCCCTGGCTTTGCTTAGTTCTAATTTTTTTTAACCTCACAGACAATTTTCTTTTGAAGTTTGAGAATGGGAGATCCTGTCCTTAGGTTTACTGAGTTTGTTGTAATTTAAAATTTCACTCAATTTAAAAATGCACTAACAGAAATTCAACCAACAAACTTAAAATTCAAAAACAGAGTTGAAAACAGTGGCAGAGTTTGCTACCTAAATTCTAACTCATAAGCAATGAGTCAACAGGGATTTTTTTTTTTCCCTCTCGCAGCCCCCATTGTTCTCTGAAAAAATGATTTGGCATCATCCCTCAGGTCTTCAGTGCTCAGATTGGGATCTGGTGTTAAGAATCCTCACTGAAAGATGCCCCAAGTGCTTACTGGGAATGTCCTCGAGTAGCTTAAAAAGGCTTTTTCTCCACTCATTATGTACAATCTATCCGCTGCCATCCAGCCCTAGATTTCTAAGCAAAAAAAACCAAATTGTATTTAATCTTGGCACAAAACTAGCTCAAGAGTCAGGTGTCTACCCCAAGCGAAAGAAAGGGAGGAGCAACTTGGCACATAGAGCAAGCCCTCAAGTTAGGGCAAAAGGCTGTCATTACTACTACTGTGGTAGTATTAATAATTAAATGGAAGAGGCAGTTATGCAGAACAAGTGTCTACGTTTAGCAAAGGAATAAAGAAGCAGAGGACATGCGTTTGAGTATGTATTCAGAACCCAGAACTTTCTGGAAGAATAAAATCAGGCACCTGAAAGAGAAAAATACAGAAACATCAATGTAAAGAACCACTGTCCTTACTCCTTAGATCCTTCCAACACAGATACCCCCAAACTTCGATACTGATATTTCTGAAGTTCAGAGTCCTCAGACTGGGTACCCAGGACTTTTCTATTCACAGGAGAGTGTCCGAAGAGGGGTCCTGGCTCTGCCACCAGAACAGTTTTCTTCACCTTCCTGGACTCCAACACATACATCTAAGGTCAATACTCCTTTCTGCTTCCCTCTGTTATTTGTCAAAGACGACGAACTCACATGTTTATTCTTGTACAGCACTTAAATTTCTTTGATAAACCAAATATCCAAAGTTGCCTTCCAATTACAATGGGCTGCTTTCCCAGTTGTACTAAGCAATTCTTTTACTGGGCTTATTTCTATCAATCTAGAAGCTGACCTCCAAAAGACAAAGAACCCAGCACCAATTCATATAAATAACATTAATCTGTTATAAGTAAATATTGAACTAGTGCAAAAGCTGTTCATGTATTTGGAGGAAGGTGGTCAAAAGGTACAAACTTCCTGTTGTAAACAGGTACTAGGGATGTAATGAACAACGTTAACGCTGCTATATGATAAGGAGGAAAGTTGTTAAAAGAACAGATCCTAGGAGTTCTCTCACAAGGAGAAATACATTTTTTTTTTATTGTATCCATCTGAGATGATGGATGTTACCTAAACCTACCATGGTGAGCATTTCACAATATATGTAAGTCAAATCATCACGCTGCATACCTTAAACTTACACCGATGCACTGATGCATGTTAATTATTTCTCAATAAAACAGGGAAAAATGAAAATGGGCCATATTAGCTCTTGGCCCTCTTCTTAATTCATGCTTTGCAGTTTAAAAAAAAAAAAAACTATCTTTCAATCAATTCCAAATAATCTGACAGGCTCTGTATTTCAAAAATAAAAAAAAAAAGACCAGATGTCTAAGAAGAGGTGCTTGAAGAGGAGTGTGTATTTGTGTATGTATGTTTAATAAATGAGTAAGGTAACTTCTCACAGTTATACTTCTGGTTGCAAAAAATACAAGAATAAACTACTTCTCATATACATTTCCCTATTTTTAAACATGGCGAAAATAGGTAAAACAGTAAAAATAATACCAGCTACGTAAATAAATCCAGGAAACATTGCTACCTAGTGCTATAAAGTAGGAAGAATATACCCTAATCCACCCACAAATGAGCATGACTTTGGTTAAAGGCAAAACAGTATTTCTTTCTCACAAGTTAGCCAAAAAGTTTTCTAAGTCCTTTCTCCCTTTGCCCATAAAATTTAAATACATCAAATCAAAATAGCCAAACCCCACTGACAACTGAAACAGGAATGTGAAAGCCAGAATGGTATAGGCAAGAAGGAGCCATTGTAGATACTTGAGCACAAATTAATTTTAAAATGACATATTTTTGAACTATTATCCTGAGGGCAGTCTCTTTATCCCTTAGCTAGAATTCAAGCAATTTATTGAAATGCTCTCCTAATTCACGGATAGTTTAGGATGTTCTCAACCACAAGGACGTGCTCTTCTAAAGGCACAAATTGGAATAAACTCTGAGAATTTTCCAAAAAACCTGCTAAATGCCCCGAACGTTAGGAAATGTTCTTCCTCCCTATCCCACAGCTTCAGCAGGGGCCACTGTTGTTCTTGCAAGTGTACTACATCTTTTAAGTATATGACGCTTTCTTGCAATTCACTAGTTTCGTGCAGGCGTAGTAGTTCATTACTACTAGCCCTGTCACCCTAGGCAGTTTGCCTCATCTTCCCAGGCCACCAGCCTCCAGCTGCTCTCCCTCCTTCTCCTCCTCCCACTCCTCCTTTTTGTTCTCTTTCTTCCTCCCACACCCCACCTGTGAAGCAAGGGCAGCAGAACTAAGAAATTTAACGTCTTTTCCAACTATAAAGGTTCACAATTTTATAACTGTTCATGCTGATAAGGGGAGATGACACACAAAGGGGAGAAAAAGACAAAGGCTTGATCTGAGCTCCATAAATTCTGGGTTATGTTGATTTCTGTGAAAAGTTATTTGTGAAATTTATGGAATTGTCTAGGTAGTGATCAATCCACAAAATTATCTGTATATATACTTTGTCTTGCAAGTTTTGGTACTGTACCCAGCTTTTATGCCTAACTGAAAAATTCAAGGCTAGCTGCATACCCATTTTTAAAGACTTGTCTTTAGATAAAAACAAAGCAGGCTAGAAAATAATACTATTTACCTCCGTCCTTCTTTTCTAACTAAACTATAAGTAAAGTTCAATGAAACAAATTTACTCACACAAAAATAATGATTTTAAAGATTAGGAAACATTCAAATTTTTCATAGTTAACTGAAAAGAAAAAGGTAATTTTAATATGGAGCTCTTACTACAGCTTTTCACAATTGCATGCTATTTATGAACATAATTTCTACTTTACTGTATTCATTTTCTAGTTATTTGTGTGAAAGTATTTTATTGAACATTTAGCAATCAAAATGTTTTTAGACCTCAAAGTCATTCACTAAATTAAAAAAAAAATCTCTGCAATAATCATTCAAAACTCAATACTAGATTACATATTTCTTGAGGTCAAGTGCCATGTGTCATTATCTTCTACATAGTTCAAAGATTATAGCATATCAAGCAAGCACTAGATGTTTCACAATGCACTTCGTATTAAATTACACTCCTCTGTTACCTTGCACACATATAAAACATATTCCTCACTAGTTACTTACTGCAGAAGATGTGCACTGTAGTCAGCGTCCTGACTATGACACAGAATTTATCCCAACTGACCCAGAAGAAGAGACTGGAACAAAGTTACCAGTAATGGAGGTGTAGCTAGGGGAAATTAACAAGCAAGGAATGATGATGGCAGACCAGCAATAGAGAGGAACTGTTACCACTCCTTGAACTTAAGGGGCAAGCGGAGGAAATAATATTGCAGGGACTCCAATGAAAGTTGGATCCCTGGAGGAGGGGTCATCCAGCAGGATATGTGGATCTGGAAGGACACAGCCAATGTCAGAAAAGTTACAGGCAATTGAAGAGGAGAAGGAGAGGAAGAAATACCCAGAGCTCTCTCTCCTGGGCTCTGATCTTCTGGAGATCCCATTCTCCCACCAAGAAAACTAACTGCAAGTTGACACTGGTGATGCACAAGCGTTAACACAGAGCTGAGCAGAGACGGGCAGGAAACAGATCTGAGAGCCAATCTACAAAAAACCCAGAACCGTGAATATTGCCTTCTCTCAACACAACAATATTTCTAATAGTAATTAGTGGATAATCTTCTTTGTGGAAGTCTATTTAACAGAGGCAAATTTTGTCAGATAGGGAGAATGAGTTTCAGGTCAAATTATATTTGGTAATATATATGTTTTAATAGGGGGCACACAGGACAGCATATAGATTAGGGAACCCTTACTGGGAAGGAATTAAAATAATAAGGTGGAAAACACAAAATATGCATACAGGAGTCTGAGAACAAAAGGCAAGGACAACAAGTCAGGTTGCATTGTTGGCAAAAAGGATGTAGCCCAGTTGCCCAGACTACAGGAGAAACTGTGAGGGATTGTGTCAGGGGCATATCACAGGAAAAGATGGAACCCTGATCCTTCATGAAGCCAGAAAATAGAAGTCACACAGTTCCCTTCAGCTCTTTTTATAGGCAGTAGGACAACCAGAAAAAAAAAAAATTCAGGGGCTATTTTCTCCTCCAAAATCTCTCCATTTGTTTTCTGGGTCCTAAGATAACTTTACTTCATTTGTCATGAATAATAAAGCACCTAAAACCATCCATTCATTCATGCTTTTTACAAGGGATGTTGCTCTTAGTTATTTGTAAAATCCCTCACCATGCACACCCAGCTGGCACATAGTAGGTATCAATAAACTTTAGTTAAATCAAAACCAGATAAATGAATGCACGAAGAAAGACATGTATAAATGTCTGTTGTTGTTTTAAGACACTGCACCTTTAAAGAAAACATGATGACGTACCAACTGAGTCACAAACATAAATTACTGATATCAGAGTGTTTAAAATTCTGATCAAGGATACAGGACTAAGAAACCTAGAGGGCATGAGGTGGAAGGAAGGACAGCGCTACAAAGGGACAGCTGGAAACACAGAAAACAAACAGAACTCTTCATACTTCACAGCTTTGTCAAGGGAAGGTTCTGTTTACCATCAGCTGGGAGGAGACAAACAGAAGCTTTGTGCAAATATGTTTGGTGTGTTTCGTGCCAATTGAGGCAGAGTGGAGTTTCCAAGAACTTTTGTGATTTATTGTATAATTTAAACATTCTTATATAGTTGTTTGTTTGTTTTTTTTTTTTTTTTCCCTTCAAAAGATCTTTGTCACTACCTGGGCCATTTTTCATTCTCCACAACAGATCATTAAGTCTGTCTGAAAGCTTGGGAATAAAACATTTAATTTAGTTTCAAATTTTGAAAAAAAATAGTTAAGCCAATACCTATGCTTTGAAATATCACACTGCTTTATGGAGATTTAGTCTTAGAGAAGGCAGAATCAAATTATAAATCTGCTCTTTTTTTTGAAGATGCCATGGATTTCCTAGAGGAGAACTTATACATCCAGATTATATAGAAAAAAATCATTGAAAATACATGGCATGCATTACTTTCTAATTGTGTTCATTTCACGAGTTTTGATAAAAAAGCCCCCCTTTGCCAAATATATATCAATATTTATTTGGCTGATTAACTGGTACTCAATAATTCAACACAGAGCTATTTTATTACTTTTCTCTGCCTAATCTTTTCCAGCAAATATATATTGGTTTTGCATAAGTAAAGCCTCCTAACCATTCTTATCATTTCCACTCTGGCATCTCTGACATATTAGAGTGATGAGTGGTCATTGATAAGGAGGAGAGGAGCAGGGACGGGGGGAAAGAGAAAACAGACAAGGCAGGTGTTACCAAAAAAAATTAGGACAGCAGCCTCTGATTGTTAAAATTAGGACTCAGCCCCTGAGTTCTAAACTCTGTTCTATCACTGAGTGACTTGGGCATCTGTTCATTCCGCTATAAAATGAATGAGGTAGATTCGTCTGTTGCTAAAGTTCCCACTAGCTCTGAAGTATTGCACTGCTCTCTGTGGTTTAAGACCTCTTTCCCTTTCAATTGAAACCCCTTGTTAAAAAAATATCACTGTTTGATTTGTCCCAAATGTCACTGACTATATGCATCATCTCCAGCCTCATCCTGGAAAGACCAGAAGCTCCAACAATGCCTTAAAACTGGCCTCTTCCATATCCTAAAGGGAATAAGAGCTGGGACACACAGCCCGGAAGACTACAACTGCAGACTTCAAAATAAGGCCCGCACATGTCTACTTTGTAGAACAGCCTGGCTGACTTTTGACCTGACTTATTATTATTATTTGAAGCAGCTTACTGACACTGTCAATTACATCACACATAATAGAACACACATCTTGTAATTGAGCCACAGATAGTGCCAAGCAACATAAAGAATCCAGGAAATACATACTTAAAATGTAAACTGCTCAAACAGAAGAGCTACCGAAGGATCTGGAAGTGCATACGCAAACTGCTTCTCTGAGGCTGAATAGCTACAGCTTAGGATTCTTCAGTGGCTGCTGCCATGGTCTTGCTTTTAAAAGCCTCAATAACTTCTCAAGGCATCACATTAAACAAAAGGCCACATCTATTTCCTCCAATAAAGACTTAATCTAATATTACTGGATATGTTTAGGACATAGAAATAAAGCATGCCTTCCAGAGGTTAGAAAAAAAAAAGAAACACAGCCTTTGAGAATTAGTAGGTACCACTCTAATCTGAAGCTTGTACTGTCCTTTTCAATCGTTGCAGAGAAACAATTAATAAAGGAACCCATTAAGACCTGATTATTGCTGCTAAAAAAGGAAGGTAGAATTTCAGTCCTTTGAAGTAACTGAGAATGATTCAGGCCTCATTACAGAGATATAATCTACATTCATACATTTATGTTAGTGATTCAAATCTATTGGGAGAGATTGAATTCCGTTAAATAGTGCATCTTTCCTGTGGAACTTTTCTCAGGCTTTCTCGGGCTAACCTAAGAGGTGACCTAACAATGAAAAGCAGTGGAGTATTTAGGGATTCAACTGTGCTATAAAAGAAAGGCTGTACAGAAAAGAAAAAGAAGAATGAGATATAATCTAAAAAGCTATGTCAGCTTTTCCTTTGGGCTGTTTTGTAAATGCCCTTCCTGTCATCACGCTGTACAGAAGAACGGCGAGAGGACTCTAGAACTTTTAAACACTGCACCTGCTGCAACCAGATTTTAATATGGAAGTTTGACGATGTGTTTTCCCCCCCATTTCAAACAGAATAAAAACACAAAACTTCTCACAAAGATCTGAATAGCTTTCTCTGCTGGAGCAGAAAGTTGGAGTGTCTATTGTGAGCTTTAAAAAAAATTAAAAGGATCTCAAGCTGGCATCAATAGGGTTGATGCCCAGTGTAGAGAAACCTCAAAATAATAACTTCCTGTACTTTGTAACTTTTCACAGCAGAATCTTTACTGTATGGTTTCATCAAACATATTTTTAAAAACAACATGTAGTTTTAATTAGTTGTCAATTCAAACATTTGGATTCTGCTAAACAATTGGACTGAAACTCAAGTCCCTTAGAAACACTACACTCTTTCAGGCATTTGTTAGCTCAGGTATAAAACTGTGAGCTAGAAAATTAAAATTAGCACAGTGATTTCATTTTTAAACACCCATGCTTTAGTGAAAGAACAAAACTTTAAGCATACACATGACATATGCTCTTTATTTGTTTAACTTTCCAATTAATAGCCACAGAAATTAGAACTGATTATATTAAATTAAAAACCCTACTGTGGTGTTCACATTGTCAAAATCTTTTCAGTAAGCATTGCAATTGGTTACAAACAATGCAATTAAAATTCTGATTCTAGCATTACAGGGTTCTATTTCAAAGACCCTGAATGCATATAGGAAAATGTAAGCGCATGCATATAAAGTCATTTTTTCAGGTCACTAAACAACATAATTGGGCAATCATTCCTAATGCCCATCCCTAAAGCTAGATTTTTTATTTCTTCGAATTTTGTTCGGTTCACAATGAAGACTAAGGTCAAACGCACACTATAGGGATTCTGGCTTGTAGTATATACACAAGCACTTCTGATTAGTTCTCGCCAGATTACAGTTGCAGAGGTCAAACTCCCAAGTTCACCTTGAAGCGATTCTCCATCTTAGAATAGCAGTCTAAATATTAAGCTGAACCATATGAAATTGCCACTTGGGAAGGTCAAGAAATAGAAAATAGTGGCCATTTCATATGCTTCCACATAAGGCTAATGTCCAGCTGCCTTACAGAAGCTAAATATTTTACATTACATCTTCAGTAATTCCCTCCAGTTAAGCCTTCCCTCGTTCACCGAAATTCTAGTAGTGAGCCTCTAGGAACTCTCTCTTACTCGTGTTGGAACCAATTCTGCTAGTATTGTCCTCTCGCGCCTCTTAATTCTTGGCAAGGCTTCCTAGCCAGGGATTTGGTTCTGTCTACACCTGGGTTGTGGGCACTGCTAGCAGTAAGGGTGTTTCGAGGTGGTGAGTGTGGAACCGAGAGGGAGACTGGTTGTTCACTTGCATTGCAAAACAAAGCTCTCTTAACATAAAAAGTAAAGATAGAAAAAAGAAAATGCCCCTTTTATGACAGGGTGCAAAGGAAATCGCATAGAAAACAGCAGAATTCGGCCAAATCGCATGGTTAAATCTTCGCAATCTCAGTAAAGTGGGTTCGCTTTGAAGTGCACGCGTGGTTCAGTAACCGACTCATGCTAGCAATTAGAAATCGGTCTTTTCGGTCCCCGATTTCATGTGCGCCAAGAGAGAGGCGACTTTTAAGGGTGACGATAAATCTCCCTGAGCTTAAAAGGCAGAGAGGGCCAAAGTGTGAACTTTTTACTTCAGCAACGGAAGCGAGAAATCAGTGATTCATTAAAGCAGAGACCTCCTTGGAAGCTGGCAGAAGAGGAGGAAAAGAAGCTAATTATGGTCTCCCTTCTCTGTGCTCACTCCGACCAGTTTATAATCTGCTGCTTTAGAAGGTTTATCCTCAGCATCTTCTGCTTTCTCCCCCAGGCCTCCCCTCCTTCTGGGAGCCAGCGGGGGCGAGAGGGGGGAACAGTCAGCCGAGCACCAAGCTCCAGGTGGCTCTCAAGTACTGCACGGCCAAAAGAAGTTGGGGCGGGGGGGAATCCTACGCTGCAAAACAAGTGAGAAAGGGGCTCCCCAGAGGGGACTGGTTCAGGCTGGAAGACAGCAAACTTCGGAGAGCCTGAGGCTACAGCTCGCGCCGGTGGCCAGCGCAGCCAGCACACGGACACTTCACAGCAACTCCCCGGAGCTGGAGGCGCGGGCGGAGGCGGCGGCCGCGGGGCCACAAGGCAGGGACCCGGCAGCCCCCAGCTCCGCGCGGAGGCACCGCGCCCTCTCCTCCTTGCTCCCCTGCTCTCCCCCCCCCCCCCAGCCCCCCCCCCCCCCCCCCCCGGCTTTCCCCCCCGCCGGGGGGTTCTGATCCCCCCCCCCCCTTTTCCCCCCCCCCCCCCCCCCCCCCCCCCGCTTCTCCACCCCTGCAAATGAGGTTTGACCAGCGGAGGCAGAGCCCACCTCTGGCTTGGAATCACTGACATTTGGACTCCTGGCTGCAACCTGTTTACAAGCGGGCTTTCCAGAGGAAGGGGGTGGGGAGGGAGGGAAGTAGGGCCAAACAAAACACCAACCGCCATCTCCCCCCAAACAAGAAGTGACTTTCTGGAGGCTTCAAATCAACAGGCACCACCAAAAAGAGAAAGCAGGAGGGGGGAAGCAAACAACGGCGACCGGCAGCCGCCTCCAGCCCTGACAACTCCGAAGGGACGCGCTTTTCGAAGGCGGCTAGCAGGCTGGGGCTCTGCGCAGAGGGACCAGAAGGTGCCAACCTCAGAGAGGCGCAGATATCTCCCCCAGCCTCTGTGGGTTTTGTTCACCGTGCTGTCATCTGTTTTTCAGACTTTTTTTTTTTTTTTTTTTTTTTTTGCATCTAACATGGTGAAGAAAGGCGTGAAGAAGAGAACAAAGTAACTCCGGGTGGAGTGAAGATCGCTGGTGACCACCGCCACCGCCACCACCAGCTCCTGCTACTGCGGCCACCCACATCCACCATTCACCGGGAGACTCGAGAGGCTCACGGCAGCGGCAGCGGATCCGAGAAAGGAGCCAGGAGAGGCAGCCGGCCCTTCCGAGGAGTTATGGATGTTGGTGTATTCACTTCTGGCCAGATCCGCGCCCAGAGGGAGCTAACCAGCGGCCTCCACCTCCAGCTGTCTCCTTGCCTCGCACCAGGTCTTACCCTTCCAGTATGTTCCTTCTGATGAGACAATTTCCAGTGCCGAGAGTTCCAGTACAATGTGGAAATGGATACTGACACATTGTGCCTCAGCCTTTCCCCAGCTGCCCGGCTGCTGCTGCTGCTTCTTGTTGCTGTTCTTGGTGTCTTCCATCCCTGTCACCTGCCAAGCCCTTGGTCAGGACATGGTGTCACCAGAGGCCACCAACTCCTCTTCCTCCTCCTCCTCCACCTCCTCCTCCTCCTCCTCCTCCTCGTCCTCCTTTTCCTCTCCTTCCAGTGCGGGGAGGCATGTGCGGAGCTACAATCACCTCCAAGGAGATGTCCGCTGGAGAAAGCTGTTCTCCTTTACCAAGTACTTTCTCAAGATTGAGAAGAACGGGAAGGTCAGCGGTACCAAGAAGGAGAACTGCCCGTACAGTAAGTTACAAATGCGCGCTCCCCTCCTTCCAATTATCCACCCCCCACCCCACAAGGGGGGGAAAATCTGTTCCAGATGTGGCCAGCTAAATATTTACGTCCCCAACCCCTGTAAAATGATGAAGTGGAATACTTTCACACTAAATCACCCCCATACATTGTGCCGCCGCACCCCCTACCCTTGGCGCGGCTCCCTCCATACACCCCCACTCCTTGCCACCCTAGCTGCCCTGTCTCCGCTGCTTGTCATTACCTGGACCGCGCAGGGCGCTGGAGAGTAGTGCAGGCGCAGAGATTCATAGATGCCCCCCTCTCCGTCTCAGTCGCCCTTCCGCACCTCATCCCAAGGTCCCCTCTCCCTCCCTTCTGGAAATGGCTCAAGTAAACACATTTTGTTTCTTTTCGCTGGCAATCTTATTAAGAGTTTTGGGACAGCTTCCTCAAGCTGAAAATAATTATCCGCTGTCAATTACAGGGGCTTTATGGGAGCCTTATTTAAGAAAGAAAAGTCAATTCCACTAGCTCCCCACCCCCAACCCTTTACCCACTACCTATCTAGACAGGAGTGCAAACATTTCTCTGGTTTTGATTCTTTTTTTTTTTTTTCTTTTTTCTTTTTCTTTTTGGCCCCTCATGTTGGTTTGAGTGATTGCAGTCCGTGAAGTTAGCTTTTCAGGCACCAGCGCTGCTATTTGTCTTCTGCCTGCCTTCTCTCTTGGTAACATGATGCTCATGTCTGCATTGTCAATGGCATATGCGCTGCTTTGTGGTGTCCTGTTGTACTCATTTCTTCTGAAACCTCTCATATTGCACAGCCATACTACTACAGCATTGTAAACATCTGGGACTGGATTCACACAGACCTCACACAAATTTCATTGTCATTCTTTTATTTTCAAAGTAAAAGTCATAAGTCTGTTTCCATGGCTATAGTTTGTCCCACTGGATGAACTTTTCTGCTCTGTATACATAAATTATGACCCCCTCCCCAGCTCACCCCACCTCTGCATTTCTTTCCATTTTCCTTTCTCTCATTCTTTCCTTCTTTACCTCTTGCTCTTCTTTCTTTCTTGCAGGGCTGTGGGCTGGGTAGGGGGAGGGAGAACTGGAGGAGGAGGGGTGGATATTGTGTCTCTTCTTGAATCAGTCCAGCAAAGCCAGATTACTCTGTTGGCTTCTTTTCCTAGCTACTTTCAAGTGGTGAGACTTATTCACCCTCTATTGACTGCTATTTGAAAGGAGCCCGAGGCTATGTAATGGCACACTGAAGACAGTAGACAATGACATTTACACATCTTTAATGACTATTTAGCATTATCTCAATGGTTCTTCCAAGTCACCTCTTTAAGGGACCTTAAAGTGTCAGTCATTTGGGAATTTCTTGCCAACTAACTTAAATACACAGGTCATACATTCCAAGACACCTTGGCCCAGAAAAGTATCTGGTACCAATGGGAAAGACAGTTAATCGGAATTTAGCATTTTCTTTTTAAATAAGGATTTATAAGAATTAAAACTTGGTTTTCTTCTCTGGAGATCCACATACATTTGACATTAACTTCTGCTGCTGCTTCCACTTACTAAAATTAGCAATAAGTTTGTAAGTAATAAAAATACTTGTCAAAGTATTTTAACGTATCCATCTTACATTTAATACTAGAGCTGTTTCTGTTTCTGATTCATAGAAAGTGGCTGAAATAATGTCATTATGATTTCTTTGGGTTGAAAGTCATTTGTTGCCTGAATTCAGTAGGTATTATGTATAGACGTTATAATTGTTGGTTAAAATTTAATACTTTTGTTCACTTCTAAAACAAAATAGTTATGGTGTCATCCAGGTAGGAAAATGGGGAAGAACTGAGCCAAACACTTGCTGAAGAGTGAGCTGAGAGTTAAAAAATAAAAAATAAAAAATAATAATACCCATGGGCTGAAAATCTTCTGTGTATTTTTAGTTCATGGAGATAAATATAATAAATTTTCAGTTTTAAGCTCGAGCAAAATTCCTTTTTTTGGACACTAACTTAATTTTGCCATTGGTATATTTTTAAGTATCTTTATGATTTACTACAAGGACCAATCTATATTAGTTTGTTTATACAACTGAAATGACTATTTTCTAAAATCATAATCATGTGTGATTATTTAATAAAATGATTGCTAGGGGTATACCTTGAATTATATTTTTAGAGTAAGAATTATCTGCAAAGAGAAAAGTATCTGATTTTTATTGCATAAAAACTAGTACGGAAAGTTTCCATCCCAATTGTCCAAAATAGAATAATATCCCTTCCATATGATAAAGCATACCAATAGTCCTTATTAAAATATAATATCTTATGTAGTAATGCAATCTTAATCAATGGTTGAAAATGAGAGGGGGTGGGGTTTACTCTGTTAAATAATGTTAAACCATAAATAACTTAGGCTTTCCAAGAATATCTGTATCAAGACATAGCAAGTGAAAAGTAAAGGTTGAAAAAGGCTTAATTTCACATGTGGCTGGGTAATCAGAACACTCCTACAATTTCCAGCTGGACTGATTCAGCTGAACTACATGGTATCATTAAGATATTGTCTAAATGTTGCATAATTGCATGTGAACAAACTTTTGCCATGCCTACAGGGTAACCAGCCGGCCAGCCCACCAAATGGTAGCCTGTTAAATATTAGGATTTCTGAAGAGTGTCAGTTCCTTGTCCAAAAACCACTTTTCAGTAACATTTTCCTAAACAAGTTATTAATTATTTTCAATACACAAAGCTGTTCTTTTGAGGTTTGCTTATTTGAAGCTTAATTTTCTTTGTTACTTTTGACCCTAGTATTATTGCTGCTAAAATACAGTAACAGCTTATCTGAGAGGTGACATGTTTGGGATGTCCTGGGTAATTAAACAACTGTTTTACTGGCTTTTTGCCAGCAAAATACTAACAAAAGGGAAGTAAGGAAATCACCCATAAGCATTGCAAAATCATTTTTAACTTCTACCTCCAAAGCTGGTTCCCAGAAATTGGATGATTCTAAAAATATTATATGTGCTTGGGGTGATTACAAACGTTTATGTGTGTGTGTGTGTGGAAAGGAGGGTGATTTTTTGTTTGCTTTTTTGTCATTATGTGAAAACAGAATAAAGGGAGCAGAGATGAATTATGTTTCTCCTGCTGGAAGTGTAAGAAAGCTTGAATAATTTAGAATAGCTGTGGTGTATCTGTCACTAGATATGCTTAGGCTCATTTAAGTTTGTTTTATCACTCTTTATATCTAGAGCTTTGCCCTTGAAACATTACCACTCAGCTCTATTTCTGGACTCCTGGAAAGGCTGGATACAGCTGTTGGGTACCCTTGCGACTGGGACTGGATGCGAGTGGGCTGTGGGCTTCTCCCATGGTTGTCACTGGTAGAAAAGGGGAGTCTAGTGAAAAGAAAATGTATCCCTAAACTTGAGACAGCCAAAAATGGATATTCTCAAAATGGAAAGCCACAGTGCTTATGAGTCTTTGCAGGAAAGGCGATTAAGCTACAATAGAGAAATCAGGATGTACTGTGTAGTAAGTGCCCTGTTTCTTCAAATATATATTTCATTTGACACACAATAGTCCTATAATTTAGATATTAACTATCCATACTTTTTCAAAGATGAAAAATAAGCTGAAAACAGTTAATTCCCCAAGGTCATTCAACTGGAAATTGGTAGAGTCAGGATTCAAGCCTACATCTATTTGATTACGTTATTCCTTTTACCCCCGTTACTGGCAACAATGATACCAATATATTAGAATTCAATATCTCAAAACTCTAAAAAACAAATTATCCGAAATCTTAATTGCTTCTTGCTATGAACACCAACAGTTCTTCAGGTTCACGCTGGAATAGTAGTAAATGGAGAGTGGAAGAGAAGTGAAATACGTTAAAGGTTATCATTGCAGGTGGCTATGCAGACATGGTATCAGACAATGTTAGTGCGTTCTCTAGGTGAAATACCTCTTCCGATATTTTGTTTGGGAATATATTTGCTTACGGAAACGCAAAATACATGTACACGGATCTCACCTTCTTAACAGAGGGCATTAGGAATACATTTAAGAAAATCCATGAATGTCATTGTATATCGTAATTGTTTACAGCTGAGGGCAAAATGTTTAATTGTTCCCACATGTAATAAAATAATTTGGTTGTAAATACCGGTGTGAAAGTGGGCTGTTGCAGGAACTTCTGATATATGACTCTAAAAAGGGCAAAATCTTAGAGACCTAAAGCTATATACATGTTAAGAAGGCTTTAAAATGAGCCTGCAAATCAAAAAGGTACTTCACCACATATAAATGACAAATTACTGTCTGGGATTAAAGGTTTGCATTATTACTTTTAAATCAGGACTGGGGCTGATTGTAGGAAGTTACATAAAGTGAGAAAGGAAGTGTTGAGGGAAATAGGGACTTGAATATCATCTCCTAATAAATGATTTTATTTTGGATTTTTGAAAAGAAAACCTATATACAACTTATGGCTTCCACTGGTGTCTTATTTAAGTTGTGGTTGTTTCTAGAGTTTGGTTGCATAATTTATAACTGGCAGCATTTAATCATGCACATTGAGGATTTATGAAGGTGGAAGCACTGTATTTAATGTTTACATGACATTGTCCCGTTACCTTTACCGCATTCCTACCATATGGACCCTCCACTTTGATGGCTTTATCATAAATCCATTAAAAATGCACAATTACCCAGTTTCCTCTTCATAAACCTGATTTATAACCTTCTACTAGAAGAAACCCAAGAAAACAGTTGGCAGAAATCACATGCCAACAGTGGAGTATGAGAATTCAGAAACACCAATCTCTAGGTTAGTCTTGGGTATTTCAGGAATCTATGAGGCAAAGGTATGGACCACTCTTTAAAAACAGGTGTTTTCAAAATGATGTTGAGGCACAGAATTTAAAATAAAAATTGTCTTATTAAATGACAGAAACCCCAGTGCATGCATATTTTCTTCTATATTTTTACTGTCTGCTTTAGAGCAAAAAGGCTTATTCGAGTTCTTTTTTTTTTTTTAACTGTTTAATGAACTTATAGTGGAACGTGAAGGAGCACTTAACACTCCTGTAGTTACCTTCCTGTGCAGAGGCAAACCCCACTTATTATTCAAACGCCTGACTTTCCACAAGCCAAAATGCTGGAAAAAAGTTGACAGCTCATTTGAAATGGAGCTAATGTTCCTCACATTTATGAGCTGCCTGGGAATATCTACATCTTTCCTAAGCCTTAAATGTCTGTATGCTTATCCAAAATTGTAGTACAAATGATATTTCCTTATTATGCTTCAGAAGGAAGAGTAACACATGTATATTAGTTCAAAGTGATTTTAATCTATCTTAACATTAATTCTGTGAACTTTGCAACGAGGAGTAATTCAGATGACGTTTTTAGTATTACTGTTCCAACATTTGTTAGCATTAATAGTTGATATTTGCTTAATGTAAGTAAGTAAAATATTAGTATTTCCCTCCCAGAAATTAAAGTTCTCTTTTAATTTTCCAGCAAGATGGGACACAAGATTTATGTTTATGTAATTTTAATACAGCTTTATCACAGTTTAGAAAATAATGGGCCTCATTTTGTCTCAAGTCCTCTATACAGAAATATCTTCATTTTTCATGGTATATTGCAATCACTGAAGATCATTTACACTTACCATTTGACCAATGGTATTTGTTACCTGTTTTTGCAGATTAAAAATATTTACTTTTCATAATTGGCACTCTTTTTTTTCACTGCCTGTTAACCTTTGCCTGTGCCAGTCAGTCAGTATAACAAGTAATAACCTAGACATAGGCCTTTAAAATTAGTGAAAGAAAATATACCTGCATCTTGGGAAGCCAGTGATATTCTGATCAAGAGCTAATGAATACAAAATGTTGATGCTTTATAGAATCAGTTTAAAAGCAAATATTTAATCAGTACAGATTTTACACAAATAGAAAGTTTCAAGATAAACTAAAAGGGAGCCAGGTCATCCACCAATGGCCTCAAAGGCCATCCAATAATGGCCTTAAAGGTTCCCTTGCCTTTAAATCCGGTCAGTTGTGTTCTTTCTTTGAACACTGTGTTCTAATTGGAACAATAAATCAAAGAAGACACTCAGAGTAGATTCCCATGTAAGGTGGACAACTGGACAGTGACTTTTTACTGCTGCTAACACGTGCATCCAATTACCATTTGAAAGATTCATAGTGCTGGCAGTAAAGCATTGCCTCGTTTTATAGTTCACCTAATAATTCTTCAGCCTAAATCTGTCCACCTTTACCTATATCTAATCTGTCAGTATGTGTGTTATCATTAATGAGGAATTTTCAAATGTTTGGCATGCTTCCTACAATGGATGGTGACATTGAGAGATTAATGAGCCATTTAATTAACCATAATAGAAGAGGTAAAGTATTGATTAGGTCAATATATACCCAACTTCGAGTAAACTGTCAACTAAACATAACCTAGTACTTCCACCACAACTATAACTTAATCATGGATCATGGATAGTATGGGTTAACAGCAACCCAACTCTATGTGGCAATGGTTAACTGCAAAATTGAGAACTTTTTTAAAAGGCATTTTCCTATAATCATTATTGTCTTTCAAGGACCTGGTGTTATCATGCTTTACTGATAAACATGTGTGTTAGTTCATTCTTAACCCTTTTCAAGGCATTGCCCCTGTCTGAGGATAACTTGACATGTTAATAGAGTCTTTACAATTCAAGGTTCATCAGTTTCTTTTTTTTTAATATTAAAAAAATTTTTTAGTGTTTATTTTTGAGAAAGAGAGAGACACAGTGTGAGCAGGGGAGGGGCAGAGAGAGAGAGAGAGAGAGACAGAATCTGAAGCAGGTTCCAGGCTCTGCTAAGAGCACAGAGCCCAATGTGGGGCTTGAATCCGTGAATTGTAACATCATGACCTGAGCTGAAGTGGGATGCTTAACCAACTGAACCACCCAGGGCCCCAAGGCTCATCAACTACTAATAATTCTGTCTGGAGGCATTTATACATCTGGAACATCAGACATCTGCGACAGCCCTGCCTCTATGGCACTGTGAATCATGATACTTTTTTGCCCCTTCACCACTCCGTTATTTTCTCCTCTTTTTCTTATTTTCTTTTTTTTTTCCTTTTCCCTGATATTCAAACCCGTTACATGTCATGTAGGCCAGGGAAAGTCATCCATTATCATTGCTCAGGATGCCATGTTATATTTGGAGCCAGCAGCCTAGACCTTTTTGGATGTTCAGCATCCAAAATGCTGAGGAGTCTCTTCTCATTTTGAATCTGCACTGAATTCTCCCTTATCCCAGCACTCAGACCAATTTCTTACAGCCTTGCCTTTAGTGAAACAGGCAAATCATAGATAAGCACCTTCTGCCAATGAACGCTGATTGTCTGGTTATTCTGCATTTTCCTCCAGATTAAATATTCTATCTCCAATAACTCTCTTTGCAGGTTCATTTTGCCTTTGTTTTAAATTATTTTAGTACATGTAACACTTACTAGCTACTTTGCCAATTTCCCTACATTTTGCCTTTGTCTGGACTCCTATGAGAGAAAGTGAAGCGGAATTAGGAAGTCCAATAACTACTGCTCTTCTATTTTAGTCATCATTTATTTCAAAGAAGATGAATGCTAATCATAAAGGTCTTTACCATTTCTAACTTCCATGATTTCCCTTAAAACACAGGGCTTCTCTGTATACCCCTGCCAAATGTAGCTTTGAAAAGTAAAACCTACTTTTCTCATTAATACTGGTGGTCAAGGGGGAAAAATATAAAATACACATGCATTTATACTCCAGGCTGACCAAATATAGAAATGCACATATATTTTTAGGAAGATATTAAGATACCAACAGGAGTTAGAATTTGAATCAAGAGCATACGTCTCACTTATTTCTTTTAAAGAAGAACCTTTTTGTACTGATTGCTGAATTAAATTTATTTTTATGATATGTAGAATCTGACTATATAAGTTAGATTGGTCTGTTATAATAATTAAAAGTCAAGCTTCTTATAATTGGTTTCAAATTATATAGATACATAGATGTAAATAGATTTCCAAAGCCTAAATAGCTTTGAATTACTGATAGAATTATTAAAAGAAAAATTAACATTCTGTAATATGGGCAAAATGATAACACATGATATGAATTTGTAAGCTATTTCTTATCTAAAGTGAAATAGCTTTACAATGCTATTAATAACAGTAAGTAAACCAGATTTCTAGGGCGTTTTTTGGAACATCTCTGTAGAAGGGTATGATTCCACAAATATGAAAAAGAAAAGTGCTAAGGATGTTGATAAGATTATGGTATAAAAACTAGATCAACGAAACTACCGAAGTGCTTTAAAGCAGAAGCAAGAGGAATGGTAAAGAACATATGATCAGAATGTTAGAAGCCAGAGGAAAAGCAAAAGAAGCCATTGAGCATTTCGACAGACCATGGAAGGGAGGAAGAGATGTTGGGCTAGAGTGATGGAGACAAGGGTTCTGAACTCCCAGCAAAGAGATCAAGCTAATGAGTAGCTCTGCAAAAGGACGGACATGACAAGAAAGGTGTGAGGGAAATATAACCCAAGCCCTGGCATTTGACTGCATGTTAAATTAACTGAAATGAGAACCTGTGATCTAAAAGGAATCCCACAGAAGTAATCGCAGCCACGGTATCAAAGTAAGGAAGGCTAAATCCAGAATTCTTGCTAAGGAGGCAGCAGGATAGAGGGATTAAAAGTGTGGGCTTTGATGATGACAGGTATGGCCCTGGACTGAAAATGAACTTTGGAGACACAAAAGTGGGTGTATTGGAGGCTTTGACCTGCCAGGGTATATGACTTGGCAACTTGCCATCAGTAAAACAACAACATTAACAATACCTTCCTTTTTCCTATACCATAAAGATTAAATGAGATTATTCATTCATTCAACAGAAATTGAGTGCTTGCTTTGTGTCAGATACTATGTGACACATACATACAGTACTGAAAAAAGAGCCTGGTTTAGCTCTCAGAGAGCTTCACTCTAAAGACAGTGTCAAAAAAAAAAAAAAAAATAGCTATGTGATGAAAACTTGGGGTAAATGCTATGGAAGAAAGAAGGAGAGTACTCCAGAAGAAAATAATTGGAAACTATTCTAAATCTCATGGCTAAGAAGTCCCGGAAGGTGAGGTGTGGGTGGAAGGAACAGCATGGGGAGGGTTTGGTACCTCCTCCAAGAAGGACAGAATAGGCACACTGAGCCTGGGGTTTGGGGAGAAGTTTGGAGAAGTCAGACGTAATGCACGGAATAGCTTAATGGTGCCTGGTGCATAACAAGTCCTCATCAAATGGGTATTTTATAAAGAAAAAGTAAAGAGGGGCGCTTGGGTGGCTTGGTCGGTTAAGCATCCGACTTCGGCTCAGGTCATGATCTCACGGTCCATGGGTTCGAGCCCCGTGTCGGGCTCTGTGCTGACAGCTCAGAGCCTGGAGCTTGTTTCAGATTCCGTGTCTCCCTCTCTCTCTGCCCCTCCCCTGCTCATGCTCTGTGTCTCTCTGTCTCAAAAATAAATAAACATTACAAAAATAAATTTAAAAGAAAAGAGTAAGTTATGACCCAGTGCTCTCTCTGTCTCAAAAATAAATAAACGTTAAAAAAAAATTAAAAAAAAAAGAAAGAAAAAGTAAAGAGAATGCTTCCCTTTGTTGGAAGGGAAAGGGCTGGGAAACCAACTAGTTAGATTATTTGCTGAAGTTAGAATTTAAAATATTGGAATTAAAGAAAGAGGCAGGAATGAGGAATAAAATGACATTTTTAGAAAAGGAAATATTACAACATCGGAAATTATTTAAGGTTTGCAATTGTAGCATTCATAATGTTCTGAAGTGTGGGGGGCAAAGAGTAAAGTTCTGGTTTATTAAGAGACTACCAGCAGATATTTAAAAACTGAAGATAATTTGAGGAAAGAGCGAGGAGCTGAAAATAAGTAGAAGGTAACAAATGAGTTCAGGACATATTAGAAAAGAACAAATGGGAAAAGTAGGAATGAAACAGGTAACTAGAGATCGGAAGAAGAAAGATTACTGCACAAGAGGCAAAAAAAGAAGTGACTCGATGTTTACATATTTCAAGACAAACTATGTTCCAAGTTATGATATGGTTTTAAACCAGGGTTATCACAGATGCTTAGCTCTCACTAAATTCTGTATCTAAGGTTCTTGTTTCTCATCCCACGACGGTGACCTGTTTGGCCCATAGCTTTAAAGGGTTCACAACCTAGAGACAGAGACAGGAGATCTTCCCAAGGAGTTGGAAGATAATATAAGACAGTTTATACTAACCGCCAAAGAAGCAGAGCAGAAATTAAGTGAAAGGTAACCCAAGGGATGCATGAATGACATGGGCAGTGTCGCACCAAGGATAAGGACTCCAGCTAGACACAGATAAAAAGAGAGGAGTAAGAACATCCTAAGAGAAGGCACAGAAGCATATGGGTGCAGAACCTTACATGAAGTTTCCAGGTAATAACAGGCAGGCAAACAGCGTGGAACACTGTTTACAGGCTGGGGGCTTACCTTATGAAACACAAAGTGAAATACACTGGAACATGTTGTCATGTGAGAGGGAGGAATGTAAACACCCTTATATTTGAGAACTTAACTTTTCTGCTAAAATATTACATTAACAGTTTTAATTTAATATTGGCCTTATTTTACTTTTTAAAGAAAAAAAACAGAGAGCAGAGATATATTTTAAAAGAGTATACAAATTACAGTATAAGAGACATAACCTACCCATATTGAAATTCTAGCTTGATCGGCAAAACAAACAAAAACCCAAAACTAATTTTATACTAGGGACACAGAGAAAGTAGTTCCTCTGACCTATACCAAGTGGCATCATCGTTAGCATTCATCATTATTTAAAAATTTAAAATAGTCCCTTTGCAGAAGTTCCTAAAATATGCATAGCACGGGGTGGGGTTTTGTCGTTTCTCAGCAGATTCCCAAAGGCAACTACTGAGGCCTCAACATTACTTGCTCCCATTGTATATTTTTTCTTGTCATTCCTAATTCTAAATTATCTCAGATTTACTTGGTTGAGGTGATTAGGAAAAGAAACAAAGTAGATACAGGTCCTTCTCTTGCTCCTTCTCTTCTCTTATATACTTAAAAAAATTTTTTTAATGTTTATTTTGAGAGAGAGAGAGAATATGGACAGGGGAGGGGCAGAGAGAGAGGGAGACACAGAATCCGAAGCAGGCTCCAGGCTTTCTGCTGTGAGCACCGAGCCTAGTGTGGGGCTTGAACCCACCAACCATGAGATCATGACCTGAGCCAAAGTCAGACGCTTAGCCAACTGAGCCACCCAGGCACCCCAGCACTTATGTATTTTTAAAACAAACAAGGAGTAGGACACAGGCAGTATATATGCAGTCACACCCATAATGAAGACCATCAGCTTTGGAGACAAACTTCTGGATGTAGAATCAGGGTTCTAAAAGTGTGTAGCTTTGTGGCCTTGGGCAAATTACTGGGTTGTGATCCTTGCAACTGTTAAGTAAAGATAATAATATCGCCCACCTCATCACTGTTGGAAGGATGAGCCTGTAAACTTGCAACTGAGATTATAAATGTGAAAGTCTCAATACCGGACACAGAGTCCGACATGGGGCTCCACATGACCTGAGCCGAAATCAAGAGTCAGACCCTTAACTGACTGAGCCACCCAGGTGTCCCTTAATTATCCCATATTCTGAAAGGATCCCTAAGCCATGGCCTAATATAAAATTAGACAGGAAATTGATATCATACTATTTTACTTCATTTTATAGTTTATGAAGTATTTTAATGTTTTCATGAATTGATTCTTGGAAAACTTCCATAAAATGGGTAAAATAGTCCTTGTAATTCCCAAACTATATTTAGGTGAGAAAATTGAGTCCAAAAGTTATGATGCCAGGCTGAAGTTGGATAGTTAGCATAAGTGAGTCAGGATTCAAACTTAGGCCAGTCTTAGCAAAGGTGACCTTCATCTTCTAAATGGTTTCCCAGGAACAGTCTCAGATGTGCCTCTTGCTCTGGCATATTATTAATAGCACCCTTTTCACTCTCCAAGTCTCACATGACAAAATCATCCTTAACCAACTTGGTCTGTGTAAGGCACAAATCTACACAAGTCAGTTCCCTATTAAATACTTTAATTTCTTCCTAGTGTCCTTAGAACAAGATCCGTATTCCTCAGCATGTCATGTAAGGCCCTCAGTATTTGTTCCCTACTGACTACTCACCCCATTTCTTACTATTTCCCATTGTAGATATACTGAGTTGATGTTAGTTCTAGAACACGCCTTGTCCCCTCATGTCCAGACCCTGCACACATTACTAGGTCTGACTGGAGTGATCTTTCTATCTTTGCTCCTCGTACTTCTTCCTTTCAACTTTCTATTGGATGTCATCTCTAGGAAGCCTTCCTGAACACTCCCCAAACACCTTGTCTCTGGTATTTTAACACAGTCCCACACTTGATTACTTTACCCATCTAGTTTCCTCATACACAGAAAACTTACTGAAGGGTAAGGACTATATACATCATATTGACCTTTGCATCCAAGCCCTTAATACAGAGTCTGGCCTATAATGGGTCCTTTCTATATTATTTACCAGGTAAATTGTTTTTAACTGCATATCCTTGATCCAAGTCACTTAGACATTTTGGTTCAGTCACTTGGTCTGGAAAGTATGATTAATATGCCACCTACCTAAAAAAATGTGGTTGAAGTAAATTATCTTTTAAAACTACATTAGGTTCTAAGTTCCACAGTTCTGAGAACTTGAAAATGTTAGGGCCATCATTACTTAACTGAATGTTAAGAACTTAAAGTCATACCAACTTCTGAATGGAAATATTGTGTAATCCCTGAAATGGATTGTTTCCCATATTTCTCCAGTTTTCCTAAGATTGCTATTGACTATGATCAGTGGATATAAGTGACGACTGCTCTCTTTTAAAATTGATGCTGGTTGTGACACAGTTTTGGTTTCAGAGTTATAGTTGGATTCTGGAGTAATTTAGTACCAATTAAGAAATAATCAATTCTTGGTAATTCATTTATAGAAGAAGAGTGTATACACTATGAACAGTGGCAGAACATATGGTTCATAGTCTTGGTCATGTCACAACATTTACTGTGCAACCTTAGGCATGCCATTTACTTTAACTTGACCTTGGACCCTAATCTATGAAATGAGTGAATTGAACTAAATTAGTACTAAAATATTTTTATTCAAGATACTCATTTCCTAGATTAAGGACCAAATTCCACAAGCGTACCTATATTAGGAGATATCAACTATGATATGCTGAATGATAGCCACCCAAAGGTATTAAGTCCTAATCCCTAGAGCCTGTGAATATTACTTTTTATGAAAAAGTTTCTGCAGGTAGATTAAGTTACGGGTTCGTAGATGAAGAGATCATCCCGCATTCTCCAGGTGGGCTTTCCACCCACCTGTTGTTATAACAACATTTGTCACTTGTTGTTATTATAAGATAGAGACAGAGGGAGTTTAGACACACACACAAAAGACAGTTTGGTGACAGAGGCAGAGAAAGAAAGACTTAAAGATGTGATGCTTTGGTTTTGAAGACAATGAAGGAGCCACAAGCCAAGGAATGTCACTGTAGAAGCTGGAAGAGGAGAGAAACAGATTCTCCCCCAGAGCCTCTGGAAGAAGCTTGGCCATTCTGACACCTTCATTTGAGCCCAGTAAAATGGATATTGGGCCTCTGCTCTCCAGGACTATGAGAGAACCAATTTCTATTGCAGTAAGACACAACTCTGTGGCAACTTGTTACAGCAGCCAAAGAAAACAAATACAGATTTTGATACCTCAGCATACGGTGCTGCTGTAACAAATACCTAAAAGTGTGGAAGGGACTCTGGAATTGGATTGGTATAGGCAGGAAGAATTTTGAGACACATGATGGAAAAAGCTTAGATGGTCTGAAACAGACTTCTGGTAGAAATACAATGAAAGCACTCTGGTGAGGGCTCAGAAGGAAGTAAAGAGCACAGAAGAGAAAGCCTATGTTATCTTAGAGAACGCATATATCCTCATAAAGAGGATACTGGTAGAAATATGAAGATTAAACTTGATTCTGGGGCACCTGGGTGGCTCAGTCTGTTAAATGTCAGACTTCAGCTCGGGTCATGATCTCACGGTTCGGAAATTTGAGCCCTGCATGGGGCTCTGTGCTGACGGTGTGGGGCCTGCTTGGGATTCTCCCTCTCTCTGCCCCTTCCGTGCTCTCTCTCTCTCTAAAAAAAAATAAATAAATTTTAAAAAATAAATAAAAAATAAAAGTGATTCTTACGACAGCTAGAGGAAACAGGGAGCATGTTATTGGAGCCAGAGGAAAGACTGTCCCTGTTATATAGTGGCAGACACTTAGCTGAGCTGTGTTTAATAGTCGTGTGGGAAGCAGAACTTGTATGTGGTGAACTTGGAAATGTAACTGTGGGGAATTCCAAGAAAAATGTTGAAGGTGCAGCCTGATTTCTTCTTGCTGCTTTTAGTAAAATGTGAGAAGAAAGAAATAAAGTGAAGAAAGAACTGTTAAGCAAAACAGAACCAGCACTCAATGATCTGGGAAATTCTCAGCCTATCCAGATTGCAAAAGATGCTAAATTAGGAGGTACACTGCTAAGGAAGTGTGCTGTAAAGACAAAGCCAAGGGTGTGGCTGAATAGCTTTAATCTAGTGCCGGGAGAGATTAGGCACTTGACTGATCGGTTCCTTCAGCCATCTCAACAGAAGCTAGGAATAGAGATTATAAAAGCAAGACCTGAGGAGGACCCTGTGACTACTGGCATGAATGCCTATGACATACACAGGAGACTCACAAAGTTCTTGAGAATGCCGCATCAGCAGAAACACTGCCAGCGTGGACTGAAAGAGAGCTGATAAATGAAGGAAAGCTGTCAGACTCCCACAATTGTACAGGCAGGAAACAGACAGATAAAACTATTCAGCTACAGATACATGCTAGCTTTAAAAAAAAAAAAAAAAGCAGGATCACCAGGATCACCGTGAGGGAAGAGCCTTGGGCACAGAGGGTACAACCATAGGTGCAGAGGCAGAGACTAACCACAGGCCCAGAGCCAGGACCCTCAAGCAACAGAGGACTATTCCGAGGTGCTGAAATCTACTGGCAGTTGTCCTGCTAGATTTTGAAACTGGTTGAGACTGTTGACACTTTTCTTTCTTCCACGTTTGCTTTTTGGCAAAGCAAATGTCTATAACTGGTGTACTATGCCTGTCCCAACTGTATTTTGGGAACAGATATTTTCTAGTTTTACAGATTCAGAGGTATAGAGGAATTCTGCCCCAAGAAGGCTCATACCCAGAGTCTATTCACACCTGATTTAGATTATGTAGATGATGAGAGTTGGGATTTCTTAAATGATGATATTTAAATGAGATTTTGGACTGGAGTTTATGTTGGGTGTGAACTTTGGGGGGTGTTGGGATAGGATGAATGTAGTTTATTTCACATAAGAGGTGCATGTGAATTTTGCAGGTCTAGAAGATGGACTATAGTATGCTGAATAATGGTCATCTAAAGATACTGGGTCCTAACCCTTGGAACCTCTGGATGTTATCAAATGTAGTAAAGTTTTACAGTTGTGGTTAAGTCAAGTGTTTTGAGATGAGGAGATTATCCTGATTTATTCAAGTAGGCCCTAAATACCATCACAAATGTCTTTATAAAATAGAGGCAGAGGGAGATTAGACATAAACCCAGAAGGCAGAGGGTGATCTAATGACTGAGGCAGAGAAGGGATTTCAAGATGCTATACCATTGGCTTTGAATCTGAAGGAAGGACCATGAGCCAAGGAACATGGCTCAAGAATCTGGAAGTGACAATGAATAGTTTCTCTCCTAGAGAGCTTTCAGAGGAAATGTGGCCCTGCCAACATTTTTACTTCAGCCCAGTGACACTGATATTGGACTTCTGGCCCCCAGAACTGTGACAAAATAAATTTCTGTTATTTTAAGCCACCAACTTTGGGGTAATTGTTACAGCATCCCTAAGAAACTAATACAGCCTCCTATGACAGTTCTATGTGACTCACATTAAGGATAATTGGACAAAAATAATATTTTGCCATGGAAAGTACTAAGCATGGACTCAGATGGAAGTTCAAACACTTTGTCTACCTCCTGGGTGTCTGGATTCTTCATCTGATCCGTGAAGATTAAAATAATTTCTGTAAAAATATCTAGCCAAGTATCACGCTTATAATAGAACCTGAAATTTTAATTGAATCTAAATTGATGCTGAGTTTCAATGACTATATATCTGTAAAACATTGTTTAAAAAATATAGTTTATTTGCACCTAGTACCTTCTTTGCTGGGCACTACCAGAGCAAAGGAAGGGCTTTGATTCTCTGATGCAAAACCTGGTTGTACCTGTGGTCTGATTTTCCACCGGGTTGTAAATTCAATCCAGATCCAAAAGTATCTGTTCTCTTCCTCCTCACTGGTCCAGAAGCCACATTCCTGAACGTGCATGCTATACCCATATTTTTTCAACTGAAAGAGGCCCTTTTAGAGTTAAAGGTGATAGAAGATCTATTTAATAAATGGATAATTAATACGATTGAAATGTAACCAAGTGGTACTTTCCAAAGTATTTCAATGTCTATGTTGAAGTTACATTTGCTCTCTTTGAAACTATATCCCACATCCTCTATCCTCTGTCACTGCGGGTAAAATTCACATAACACCCTAGCTTAAACTTTTCACTTTGCAAAATGTTTCCATAATGGTACAACTCTCCTAAAATTTATTATCACGTCTGTTTATATCACCTAAAATTTTAAAGCCTGGAAAAAAAAGCATGAGTCTAAAACTGACATTTCCTCTTACAGAAAATTAGTTTCTCTCACAGCAACAGGGGCTATGAAGCTTTAGACAATAGATAAATGTTTTGTTGTCATGTCTTAGGGTAACGGGCTTTTATCCCAAGCTGAGGCGGACAGTGACATCTCCTAGGTTGGAGCGTTATGGGGCTCACTCCTTTTTCTCCTTTGCACTCACTGTTAACTGAGTGCTGGACCTATAATACTTTGAGAAGAGAGGTAATGGTGGTGATTTGGGGGAAAAGTGGGTGCGATTAGGAATAGGACTCTTATGCAAGGGAACTGGATAAAAGATCTGATCCACGATTGTCTTGAGCACAATGAGCATGCTAGTGGTCACGATCAATCTTACCATCCTTGGTGCCATTCAAAGATTTTAACTTACAGTCTCTGAGACCAGGTAAATTGCACAGGTCCATGTAAATCCACACTTCTGAAACATTTTTAGCAATAGAATGGTTGTTTGTGAGTTATGGCTTGAGAGGCAGCCCCTACCTATTTCTCTTAAAAAATAAGATTCCTTCTAATAAGTATACAGAAAAGACATTTGGGGAAAAGAGAGAGAGAGAGAGAGAGAAAGAGGCCAGATTATAATAGCTAATAAGAATAGACAATGCCAAGTATTTCTCAGAGTTGGGCCCCTGGGCCACATGATCAGAATAAACTAGGGTGCTTGCTCCAAATACAAATGGTAAGAGTCCTGTTTCAGAAGGGCTGCACGGGGGAAGAGGAGACTAATAAGAGGTATACACACAGGAATCTGAACTTTAATGAACACCTCAAGCAATTCTCAATGCCAACAAACCTCTGAGAAACAATGAAATTAAGGATGATGCTAAGGTAAGCGTGGAGGTGATGAGATGAAAGGCCAAAGGTGTTTTGAGCTTGGAATCATCCAAAAAACTTGGCAGAATGGATTTCATACACATACTCCATGTCTGCATATTTTCCATTTTTGCACATAATCTGGAAATGGGGAAAGTGCCAGTGTATTTTGCAAAGAGGAAGTAATTTTAAAAGTGAGTTAAAACATATGCTAAAGTGTAAATACTCTTTCACCGGTGGAAGATATTGATACATCTGAGATTAGGTCAGTTTACAGCTCCCTACTGTAAAGTGCATGGGTCGTGTATGCCAAATCTGGGGTGAGGGGAGCGGAGACGTGACCTCCCCCTCCCCCCCCCACCCCCACCCCCCGCCCCACCATCTACAGCTGCCTGTTTTCGCCCAGTGTCAGGGTGCTCTGCGGCTGCTACTTATGAGGAAGAGCCGGGGGTATACACCTCATGACAGTTGTGCAAAACAAACTTTTACAGATTCAGGGTTCCTTCCCACTTGTTTTGCTGTGATTGGCTAAGCCACAGGAATCTGTGACCAAGCATCTCTATCCCAAGAGGGTTAGCAAGAACATAAACCTCCAAGTGATCCACTTCCAAAGCTAGAATCCTGAAAAAGGAATACAGATGACATTCTGTAGTTTCCCGGAAACCATCTTTCAAACTCCAGCAGCTCTTTAATGGTTTCGGCATTATTGAGAGGAATTCCTCTTTGTTGTGAGGTTCTCTTTCTTTCACTTGTGGAAATGATTTGAGCATCAGTTCCTGTATATGACCCTTTTTTCAGATGAATCGGACTGGCAGACACTATGGTGAAGGCTGTGGAATGTCCACCTTGTGCTTCATGAATATGCAAATGATAGGCTCCCTTCTGGTTCAGTGACATGTCTTTATACCTACAAAAGACCAGATTTACAGCCCAAATAACTTATAGAATGTCTCCTGCGAAGTCACAGGGAATATGAATCTGAAAATGTTAATTTCAAAAAAAAAAGTCAACAATTAGCATACCCTCTGATGGATCTTTTTTCCCATGTTTCTTTCTTCTTGTATTTTTTTTTTCTTTGTACTGTGAAGGCTTTGAAGGCATTTAATAAGATTAGTCAGAATATAGTCATCTGAGTTTAGCTATATGTAACCACTGACACTGGCTATAATTTATTAATCTGAGATGGTTATTGTACTGACCAACCCAAAGTAGTGTGGTTGGGTTTTTCACAATCCAAAAAAACTTCATAGGGTTTTAAGTTATTTGTTATATCCTGATGTGCTATACGAAGTGCCTGGCCAAAGGTGTTTTTGCCCTAATGTCTTATGCTCCAAAGAAGACATCAAATTTTTTCAACTTTTAAAAAAATCTCAAATTGAACACTGCTGATCTTATTCATCAGGAAAGTGCCATCCATAAGTTGTCATATTATTTTCCATTTTGATGACAAGGATTATAGAATAAAAGCATGTTGTTCGGAACCTTCCCACCATCCCGTGGCCGTATTCAGTGACTGACACTTTAATTGAAGTAAAGTTTTCAATTGAAGTAAAGGAATAGTGACATTTTGTGATGCAGCAAAACCAGAAAGATACTAGAAAAAGAAAAACGACTAAGGAAAAGTTGTATTCTTAAATTCACTCTTATTTTACCTTAAGTACAATAAACATTCAGTAATACTCCTATAATCTCTTAGATTAACTACATAGAAAATCCTTGTTTTCCTGCGTTGATCATTGACAATGTTTGGAAGCAGTCAAGTTTTCATTAACATACGGGTTCCTCATGTCCTATTGATTGTTTGTTTTATCATTTTGGATATCAGCAGAATCCACTGAATAATCAGGGAAAGCTTTATTTAAAAAACAATATAATCAGGATTTTATTAGGCAACATTCAATGATGGATGCAAACTGGGTGAACAGTCTTAACTACAGATACCTAGCTCCACAGTTGGAGATACTGTTTCAGTTCTGTTTAGGATGGGATAAAACAGTACAGCCATTAAATGCTTCATTAGTCCTAAATGCTTCACATGTGTACTCATTTAAACTTCAAACAACCCTAAGGTGTGGGTACTAGTATCATCCCAATTACAGATGGCAAAATCTAAAGCTTCTAGGAGACGGAGTAAGTTACCAAGAGGTGGAGGTGGGACTGGAACCCAGGTAGAGAGGCTCCAGCGTACATGCCCTTTATCAGTATGAAATTGTGCCCTTCAATACGTTACAACATACAACAAGTCTAACATAAAATCCTTTAGTCAAGCAGAGGCAAACTGGGCAGTATGGTGCATCAGCAAATTACATTTTATAGCGGGGGGAGCTCTATGCAGTATTCTATGCTTTCCTGACTTGACTTGCCTACTCAAGACCAAAGAAGATCTCTTCTTGCGATCTAAAAGTTTGTACCTGCAGCTCCAAAAGGCAGGTCTTGATATGATGACTAAAAAAAGAAACAGGTCAAAAAAAAATGTACTTTTTCTTTTCCAGTAGTAAACATTTTAAAGAATGATAAACTGGAAATGTTTTAAAAATAAAGTTTTATAGTGTGAATTTATTTTTCTATAATTCTTTCAGCTTGAAATTCTTTAGGTCATTTATTTAATATCAAAGATAATACTTTTGACCTAATCACATATGAGGAGAAAATATTTTGTTTTCTTGCAGTTTGGGAAATATTTGTCTTGAAGCCAAACTACCCAAAGATATATTCTTTTACTAAGAAAGCAAAATTTTAAGAGTTTACTTTTCCCTTTTATTTAATGTCCCTATAGTTCCCAAGTTCAAGACTTGAAGTATTCTCTTTATTAAAGAAAGTCATTCATATTAACCCCTACATCTACATGAGCCATTTCTAAATTCATAGAACTTAAAAATGATCCAAATATTGAATCAAATAAAAGACTTATTCCCCTATCTTAGCAAATGTCTTTCCTAATGAATTTTAACCAAACTAACCTAACTCAGCTTTTGGTATACCTATGCTAATGGTAGATTTGCTCTCTGCTTTTGAAGGTGAATTGATATTCACAAATCATAGGTCACAAGCCACTAAAAGTGTCAGAATCCCACAGCAGGCCTTGGTGGCTTGTTAATCTCTCCTGTTTAAAGGAAACAGACTAATTCACTTAAATATAATGAAAGCCATGCCTGCTCCAGCCTAGTCCTTCAGAGTGTCAGCCCATGCAAAGTCCTGCCTTCTTTCTTCACCTCTTTCCTTCCTGGCTCTGACAATTAAACATGAAACGAAGACGCAATGATTTCCTTAATGTTACCATGTCTGAGTTATTTCAGATGTCACATATGCACAAAATATTGAATGCTTTTTTTTTTTTGCACTGAAAATACATACAAGAACGTATTCCTGCCCACCTTTCACCATTGTTCTCAACAAAGCATAAAAGATAAACCAGGATGCTAAATGGAGGGACCAGATGTATATATAACCTTTTGCCCTCATTATTCTAGTTGGCTTCCATTAGGGAAGACAAATAAAATAATACACAATAGGAAATAACTGACACAGAGGTGTGAGAATGAACTTTAATAGTGGATTGGCTAAAATCTGAAAATATGATCAGAAAGATGGAAGAGCGGTTTTCAAAAGTGCCAAATAATATATGATTGGTATAATATTTATAGAAGGGAAAGAAAGAATTTATCTTAATTCTACACACATAGAAACTGTCCAACTGTGGTCAGTCATGTTCAAGCTACACTGTTTTTACCATTTCTAGTTTTTACATTTTTTAATACTTTGAAAGAAGAGCCAAATGTTCTGTGATTCTTTTTACCCAAATACATACAACCCACACTCTTTTGGCTAATTTTGACCGTAGTTCGCTACCCCCTAAAAGAGTGCATTACCCTCTTTTAATAGCATTATTTATTTATGGTTGTCCATGCTGTAATGAACTGCAACATATGGTAAGATGAGATTTTTCTATCAAGTACCTTAGTGACAAAGGAAGGGACCTAGGACTGGGATGAAAGCAGATCTTTACTTTTAACATATGTCTTAATCAAGCTTAAAGTACTAAGAGTGAAAATCTGGAGTTAGGACACTGAAAGAGAAAAACAATTTTCATTGCAAGCATACTGTACATGTTAGTCATGGCTCAGTGGAGTAGAAACTTTATGGAGCAAGAAGGGGGAGGTGCAAGAAGAAGGTTTTGAATTTCCTTCCAAGTGTATTTTTAAAAAAGCATTATGGAATCAGGATTTATGAAAAAAGAAAGATAATAACTAAAAGAAAGCTTTTTCTTTGGCAAATTCTGAGAACTGGATTGACCACCAGTAAAGGGGCATGAAGAGACCAAACGAAGATAATTAATTGAAGAACTCCCAAACGTGGCAATGTCTGGAATCCTACACACAACCTGCCAGAGCCTGCTGACAGCTAATCTTGGGGGATAGAGTCTGAGTGGAAGTTGTAGGAGTGGAAGGAGCTTCCAGAGGTCATTTAGATCACCTCCTCTCTCTCGCCACAAACCACACTCTTCTCATTTTAGCCAGCCCATACCCACACAGATATTTAAAAATCATCATAATTGGAGAATCTACAGTATTCATTAATACCCAATTCTAGTTTTGAATATACTATCTGGAGTGTGTGTGTGTGTATATATATATATATATATATATATATATATTAGTATACTAGTGTGTATATATATATAATATATATATAGTACATATATAGTATAGTAGTATACTAGTATATATAT
>NW_026057577.1:117691729-117811105 GCF_023721935.1 Panthera uncia
ATATATATATATATATATATATATATATATATATATATAAAATATATTCTTTATATATATTAGTGTATTCCTAAGTATTTTATTGGTTTTGGTGCTATTATGAATGAGTTTGTGCTCTTTATTTCTTCTTCAGACGGTTGGTGGGTAGTGTGTAGAAACATGGCTGATTCTGTATGTTGATTTTGTATCCTGCAACTTTACATTTTCCACATGAAGAGCATCTACAGAGATTATACTGCCATATTTCTACCTTGACTTCCTTAAAGCAAAAGGACTCTTATACTCGTTGAATTCATTTGGATATTTTATTTGGTTTACAGGATACTTTCACATCTGTGAGCTTATTTGATTTTCACAACAGCTCTTTCAATTAGGCAGGGTAGGTGGTAATATCTTCATTATATATATGAAAACACTAATCATATTGCACTTAACCTAGAATTCTCTTCCTCTGATTTCTAATTAATAATCTTTCTGCTGCACTATTCCGTTTCGCCTAGATCAGGCTTTCTCAGCCACAGCACGTTTGATACTTTGGATCAAATAATGCTTTGTTGTGGGAGGCTGTCCTGTGCATTGCAGGGTGTTTAGCAGTGTCCATGGTCTCTATCCACTAGATGCCAGTAATATTCCTGTCCCAATTGTGACAACAAAAAATTGTCATTGTCACAGGCCATGGGTTGAGAGGCTGCCAAGCAGATCATATCTAGAGAAAAACAGTATTCAATTTCTATTAGTTATCCTGAAATTCTTTAAATGTAAGATGTGTGTTTTCCTATTAATATACATAGAATTGTTGAGTCGTCACCTTTTTGATAACAAGGGTGTCTATTTACTCACAGAGGATATAAATTACTACCTTCCCGTAATTCTTCTAAGGCCTTTAGTTTCCCATCATAAGGTAATTTTCCATCTTTCCTTTAGAAAGAGTCCAGTAAGAAATGTTCTTTTTTTCTTTTTCTCTTAGAAGTTTAAATGGCAAAAGAAGAAAACGTACCTTGGATAAGTTTGGAAATCTCTTAGCCACCTAGACCTTGGTCTATAGCCAAGATCTGAGCCCTGAAGTCTTCTTTATTTGTTATTGTATACTCTGAAGCTGAGAGCTACTGAAATATATCGTAAATTTTACAATGCCATTCAAATATGAAGAAATCATGTTTACCAACAATTAATTTGTTACTCCATTACCATGTGATCCAGGGCTATCTATCTTACTTGTATATTCAGGGGTACATGAAAGACTTGGAGAGACAAATTACGAAGGAAAAATTTATCTGGAGAAACCAAGAAAATAACGAATGAGAACAAAAAAAAAATGATTGAGATTTCCCATAGATCAAAAGTATATGCAAAATTATGAGTGACTGCAAGTAGATATGTAAATAACCACTTTCTAATTTAATAAATTTCCTTATGACATAGAACATATACCAACTTGCTAAAAATTACTTTCTACAGGGGTGCATGGATGGCTCAGTCAGTTGAGTTCTGACTCTTTATTTCAGCTCAGGTCATGATCCGAGGGTTATGGGATCAAGCCCTGTGCCGGGCTCCATGTTGGGCATGGAGCCTACTCAAGATTCTCTTTTTCTCCCTCTGTCCCTCTCCTCCACTCGTGCTTTCTCTCTAAAATAAAAAATTACTTTCTGCATATTATAAAGAGGGTCTCATTAATTAGTGAAGGAAGATACTGTCAATGACCTTACTGGAAAGTCACATTTAAACTGGACAAATCCGGGGCGCCTGGGTGGCTCAGTCGGTTAAGCGTCCGACTTCGGCTCAGGTCATGATCTCACAGTCCGTGAGTTCGAGCCCCGCGTCGGGCTCTGGGCTGACGGCTCAGAGTCTGGAGCCTGTTTCGGATTCTGTGTCTCCCTCTCTCTCTGCCCCTCCCCCGTTCATGCTCTGTCTCTCTGTGTCTCAAAAATAAATAAAAACATTTAAAAAAATAAAAAATAAAAAAAATAAACTGGACAAATCCTTCACACTCTCTTTTCACTTTTCAACAAACATATCTTCTTCGGTGCTTCTTGGGTGTCTTAAGATAATTTGTGTCAAACCCCATATTCTGAAATTTGCTTGGTCCAAATTCTCACAGCAATTTACAGTAGTCAAGTTTTACTTGAAATGTCTTTAAACCTTACAATCTACATACTTTTAAATCGTTATTGATTCTGAGAATATCTAATGACTAAATCTTGCTGGTTCCCTAAGGAATAATTTTATTTCCTTAAGAAAGGTTAAATATTTACTTCACCACGACTATTTAAGTTTCCTGTTAACATTCACAATTGCCTATTAAAGGAGAATATGTTGAACTGAGATTCAAGAGTTATTCCAATGCAAGCTTATACTTAAAGAGCCGAAAACTGAAAAGCCGAAAAGCTGAAAACTATATTAATTATGCATTAAATGACGGGCATTTAGAGATATGAAGTGAAACAAATTACTTCATTAACATGCTAATTTTAGGTAAATTATATTCATCTCTTGCTTTTACCAAAACTGAACTCCAGGAAAATTGATACTGTTGTGAAACACTGGACAAGCTACAGAGCAAACGTATTCAGGAATATATTCACTATTCAACAAATACTGAGTACCTACTGCATTCTAGGCCCTGTGAAATATTTTGGGGATAACAAAATTAGTCGTTGCTGTTTCCCACATGGAGCTCACAGTCTGGAACTAGAGACAGACAGACAGACAGACACACACACACACACACACACACACACACACACACACACAATTATATAGTACATGAAGTGCAAAAGAACAGGGCAGTGGAAGCACAAGAAAAGAGACGACTTAAATCTGCCTCAGTCTGAGTGTTTTGGGCAGGAACATGCAGAGATAAGTGATGGCAATTCAAGCTTCTCTAGGAAAGAATCTCTTCAGCAGAGAAGACAGGATATATGGAATATCTCCAAGAGGTTAGGGACATTGTGAATGGAAGGAGAGTAGCACATATAAGGCAAAGAGGAATACACTGCAGATTTATTCTCTAGCACATAGCATTCATTTTTACTCTAGGATATCTCTACGTGGGATGGAGAAAATGACAAAATGGATATAGGACCAGCTGCTGTGAGTGTTAATGTTGTCAAATATGAGGAAATGTAAGAATAGCTGGTTATGCTGTATGCCGGGTTATAGGAGCTTTACATATGTGCTGGTTAATTCTATCAAAAATAGTATGGAACAGATGGAGTGGGGTTTTTTTTTCCATTTTTCAGAAGAATTAAAGGATAATTTATCACAGTTGACAAGGACAGTGAATAGCAAAGCCCTGATGCCAAGTTGGGTCTGCTTGGATCTAATCCTTACAGAATATTCTTCCTCTTCTATGTGTGTTATCTGGCTCAGTAAGATTTTTTTTAGAGAGTACAGTCTCCTCCTCCGAGAAATGGAAGCAGAAGGCATAAAGGCACGGGATTTATTTGGACAAAATAAACATAGATCACCTTTCTGGTAAAGGGAGCAACTGAGAGAGTGGTAGGAGGTAGTTTTGTGTGTGTGTGTAGTTGAGAGGAAGACTTTTTGCAAATGCAGATGTAAGTGAGTAAAAAATGGCATCTAGGTGCTCAGGAAATGGAAACTACAAAACTGCTGAGCAGACAAATTGAAATCAGTGAAAATTTTCAAGTAAACTCACAGAAAATATCCAATGTAGATTTATTAAGTGCAACATAGTAATGAGTTTGTGAGGCACAAAGAATCTGTAGAAGCCCGATATTTCTAAGTTTTGCCAGACTATGCAAGACAGACTTCTCTCTCCTCCCTGGCTCGGCTCCTAAACAGAGCTATTATCTGCAGAGATAATTCCAGATGCTCTGACCCCTTCCAAATTCTTATTTGATGATCAGTCATCTGGAGTGGAACTCTTACTCTCCAATGGGTTTTCAGAGTAATGCACCAAGCTTTGCTCTCCTAATTAACACTATGGGTCATCTCCATGCACCCAGTAGTTCTTGGAGACTGTCAGAATTCTCAAATCTATGACACTGCCCCTGGGAAGGAGAGGGATGGGTGGACCCCTTGAGTGGCCTTCAAATGCCTCTGCATTAAAATAGAAGTCTCTCATGAGTGTCTGAAAAATCTCAGCTGTTATTTCTCCAGCTTAAAAAATTTTTGAACTCAGAAAGCAATAAACTACAAACTAAGAAGGCCCAGAGAGCTTCTGTGGGACGGCAGAAGCCGTTTTTAGCTGAACTAGCAAACTCTGATTGTCATCATTCAAGATTTCAACACTGGAGAATAATCTTAACACAGTTGCTCTGCCAGGCAACTCTTTCCATTTACAAATTTGTATTATTGCTTGTAAGTACAATACCTTTTAATACAAAAACTTCAGGGCAGTTTGGTTTGTATTCTATACTGGGTCAATGAGAAAACTAAGAGGACGTTCGTTCAGAAAAAGAAGTTTCAGTTCGGAAAATTAGCAATTCACCCATGTTTTCATCAGCATCTGACCTCTTTACAAGATCCAAGTCTTGAAATATCATTTAGACAGAATATTTTCTAGACAAAGTCACGCCCTTACTATTCTTTGGCAATCAGTCAACTGGTAATGGGGTTGCTACAGGTGTCTTGCTACTTTTAGTGGTAGCGAAAACGATTATCATCATGTGCTGCAAACACCGAGTTCCTGCAGGCATAACACAAAGTGATATAAGATTCCAGCCCCCAAGCTTAAGAGTCTTACAATCTAATTTAGGAAACAAGGTTGGTAGTATAATTATAAGAACATACACAATTTCCTAATTATTGAACACAAATAAAATGGTATGTAAAGTCAATACAAAGGCAGGCATGAAGAAGCCGTGCATCCTTGAAAGATGCTCTTTAAAGGAAGAATGCAATCTAGAAAAGTGGCTGAGATGGCAAGGAACTCAAGGTGGTGGCCATGGCTTAAATTGGAACTATGTTCAGGGATCTAGGACCGGATGCTTTTGGCAGAATCAACGGCTGCCATAGGGCAGAGAATGTGAGATATTCGTAGGAAAAGCTACACTGGCATATCAAAAGCTGTCAGAATATCTTAAATGGCAGTCCCAGAAGGAAAGTCCAACAGTACATTAAATGTCTTACCATTCAAAACTACTTTTATTAATACGGTATATTTTAAACAATGAAGTCTGTTTCAATTAAAGACGAGTCTTATGTGGTTAAGATAACGTCATTTTATACTGGAGTAATGAATTGTTAACATTTGGGCTTCAAAATCCTCCAAATGTGTCTTGGCAAATGTCATCCTGTGAAATCACAATATGTCATTATGAGCCAATGTGTTGAATGAACACTGGTCAGTACAAAGCCTTTTTGTGGTTTCTAGGACTGTGAGGATTTGGGAGGATTTCAAGACTAACTCGAAGAGTTAATAAAAGGATACAGGTATCACAAAAAGATAATTCATTCCAGGGAGGTAGCATTTTCTAAACAATCACAGAGCTAAATATAGATCCCATTGTTCAAGTCGGAATTAGGTTTTCCAGTCCAGTCAAACTAGCCTACCGTTACCTAGCTAGCACAAGCTACCTTGGGAAGTAAGGGACAGAGTAAAATCAACCATTAAAGAATATTTGCCATATGCAAATGATTTACATGTGCCATTGTATAGGTCCTTACTGAAATATCCAACGTACAACACTCTCCTGATGCAGTCTGCACGACTGGCCCAAAGAAGGTGTGTCTAATCCAGACTTCTCCCTTCCCCAGTAAAGTGGAAAGTTTTGTAATTTCCCTGGAAAACTGCACAATGACAAATGCTAAGTACAATAATTAAGGATTATTTTCTCTAGGATATCCAGAATGTCATATATCAGTGTCTGAATACGCATCTGATTTTTGCCATAGATACATCCAATGTGTGTCAATATAATTCTTTCCTTAAAAATTCCATTATGTAAAAATGTGAAAGTTCAGAGCTTATCCAACAACAAAAAGAAAACCCTGAGGACTTCACTAGCACAAAACTAAATATAAGCACTCTGCAATGTACTATGGATGATTCAAAAGAACTACAAGATGGTACCTGCCTTTATAAGACTTTGAATCTTGTTAGGGGACTCTCCCTGGGATGTAACACTACACATAACAACTGCTGAAAGGCTTGAGCCTTTGTGCATAGTGAGGTTTGGAGGCTTGTTGGGCCTGTGTATGCTGCATCACACAGAGAGAAAATGTACCATAAAAACAGAGTCTTTCTTAGAGCATATCATTCTGAATATTTGGGGAAGCTAATCCTATTAATTATATAATTTCCATTTTTTCTTGGCTTTTGAAATAGATATATCAATTTAAGGTCCAATGTACTAGCTTTTAGTGTTCTTATGGGTTGAGCATGTACCATTAAAACTGATGTGTGGAGATAATATGGACCACATGGTTTCTTACTGTCTATATGTCTGGCTTTAATCACAGATTCTTCATGAAATGTTGCAATCCTGGGGTGAGCTAGCTGTGAGATTCTTCTGGGGTACAGGCTGAGCTGTGGATTATAGGTGAAACTGCATTACGAGGCTACTGAGGTTAATTATGTCTGAAAGTTTCCAGCACAATCCACATCAGTTGACAGTCTGTGCGCACTACATAAACAATCTGGAGGGAGTCCTTTATTAGCAGAGCAAGAAAGCAGCTAGCTGTCTGTGTTCTATAATGTCCTCTTGGTTTTTAGAGACTTTGACTCAAATAGCCCTCTGTTTGCTTAATGTATGTTTATTCAAATCTATATTTATTCAGTCAAATAACAAGAGCCAAGAGGATCAAAATATTGAATATAAATTCTCAGTGTCAAAGAAAAGTTCTTAATATAAGATCATGTGCTCCAGGACAGCAGTCCGGTGCACCACAGGGAAAGCATCCCAGTGTTCACCCAGAACTCCACAGTCCGTGGTGCAGTGCTGGGAGACTCCCTAACCTGCAGAAGTTTGATGAAGAAGTTAGCCAACAAGCATTTGTTAAAGGTCTCCTACCCTGAGGATGTTGTGTCTTATCTGTTGGAATTTCTGCCATGTAGAAGTCTCCCAATTCTCAATGAATCACAATCCTCTGTGATACTCTTTCAGTTGTTAAACAATAACAACAACCACAAAAAGGTGTGGGGAGCCGGTAGAAGAACACTGGGGGCCCAATAGTCTAGGCTGGCCTGGGAATGCTTTTGTTTTCCATCAAGTCTCCCGACTTCGACGTCACTCAGCCTCTGGAGTACACCAGAGCCACGTTTCCTCATATGGGCTCTGCTTCGTCATCTTATCATCTGGTGGGTCTCACACATTCTGGAGGAGACAGAGGGAAATGTAGAATTCCTACAGGTCTTCTGAATTACCTCTGTAGATGAAAAGGGCAGGAAGTTTTAGGGTCCTGAAGATCTTGTAAGTAAAAAGGTACTGTGCTCACAAAGAGAAACCTATATTCACTAAGATGTTGACAAAGTAGGAGAATTTTGCCCCAAATTGGCATCTTTGTCATTATAGTGCTTAAGCACCTTGCAGAGAGAGGAACAGGAGCCCAGTGGCTAAGATCAAGGACACAGGATCCATGTTGTTTGAATCCTGGCTTCACCACTTAACATATGACCTCAGGCAAGTTACCTAAGGTTCAGGTGCCTGTTATCTCTCAGTAAACTAGGAAACTAACAGCATCTCACTCATAGGACTATTCGATGGTTAAATGACTTGATACGTGGTAAGCGTTCAAATTTCAACTGGAAATTATCAATTCCATCCATTTCTCTAATACCATTTTCATCGTTAGCCATTTGTATATAGACAAAATTTTATATCTGTAAACTAATGGGAAAGGAAACACATGCACATTACAAGATACCTAAATTTTGTATCCCAGCACCAGTGAACTGTGTGACTATGCAATTATCTGATCTTTTTGGGTTCGAGTTTCCTCAGCTGTAACATGAGGAGGTTGAAGTAGATTACTTCTATGGCTCTCTTCAGGTCTAACGTCTAATTAACCCTAGAGTTATTGTTGCCAAGCCAAAATAACTCATCATGTTTCCAAATTGCATTAGAGTATTTGTTTCTCACCAAATCTTAGGAAATTACAGGTAGTGTTAGTGATCTAAATGGCATCCCTCACCTACATACACACACACACACACACACACACACACACACACACACGCTTTTTTTTTTCTTTGTAACAATCCTTCTAAAAGTTTTGGCAGTTGGAGCAGGAAGAAGTGAAACATTAGATTTTTGAAAGCAAAGTATATTGTAGGGAAAGGGTTATAAGGTCACCCGGTTAGTCTAAAGTGTGTAATTCTTTTCTCTCTCACCTCATTCTTGGTTTTTCAGAGTAGCCGTTGAGTAATATTGTATCAGTTTGATAAGGCTCTCGTGCCCTTCCTAACAACTAAAACCATCTTTTCAGGGACACTCCCTCCATTAAAGCATCGGAGAACTTTAGAGCTGCTTTTTAAAAAACAGATAAATTAATGATTTTCTTAAGAAATAGTTCTCACGAGAAGAATCTGAGAAAGAATTGATGATGCCGTATAAGATCCTGACACCGAATAAAGACACGGAGCATTTCTGCCTCCTGAAACATGTTCAGGAAATATCCCTGGGACATTGATATTAGAAAAGGAACAGACACAAACTCCACTGCATTTGGCTGCCAGTAAAGAGCTCGTTTTGTTTACATTATTACTCTCCAAAGAAGACAAGATGAGATTGTCATTATCCAAATGTTATCCAGTGTTTTCCAACTCAGTTCCTGAGCTAAAGTAAGAGATTGCCAAAAATCATGTTTACAACATTGAATGCATTGTGTAATAAAGTGTTAGGTAGATCAGCTAATAAAATTACTTATTTTAGACTTAAATTGAAGTTGAATTTGGGTCTAATTCTCGTCCCCAAAGGGACAAGAGAGAGCTGATTTTCTGATAAACTGAAACATACCCAACTTTTTGTTGATAGTAAGGGGTGAGATCCTTTATTGAGATACCACCCATGGGAACCACTCTTTTTCAGTGGGAGAAATTGGCCAATCTTGACTGAATTGCTAATGGTCATCTTTCTAATTGATTTTGTTTCTCAAATTTGTTAAAACAAAGTTGGCAAAGACTATTCTTTATTGTCCCTGTTGGCTGACCTATAGACTCTGAGCTGGAATGGAGTTGGTAGAAGTTTAGGAATGGAACTGAAATTAAATCCTTAGATCCCCATCATTAATTTCCTAGGGGAGACTGTAACAACTTCACCTCCCACCCTTTCCTGACACTGAGAGTTGTATGATCAGCATTCCCTTGTTAAGGCATTAGTGGATCAGGCCTCTTGGGAAAAGCAGTGCTGTGCTTTGAATATTTGACCCAAAGTACCACTCAGGATAATTCATCTCAATTTATTCTACTTATAAAATTCAGATTAGGAAAACTGAATCATGATGCTTTAAAATAAATGCAGCCTGCTCTTAAATAGCCATGTGGAGTCATACATAAGTAGTCTTCTATACTATGTTGTACTTTTATTATTTTATGGTTGCTCAAATATTGCAGAAAAACATGGGTCACTGAATTCTCCTTGTTTTCATACCTTTGTATACTAACACTTAATTAGTCATCCTTTGTTTTGAAGCTCATAAATCTGAGATGTTTATTAGTTCTCTATTTTCTTGGTAAAGAATACCATTATAATGTGGCTTGAAGCAGGATATATCCACACCTGGGAGTCTTCAACAAACTTTCTGTGCTACTCAAGACTATTCATATCAGATCCTTGTAACCTGTTTGCTCTTTCTGTTCAGTCTTTTAACATGTCCACACGAAAGGCATTATCCCATGTAGATAGGGAATATACTTGGACTTTTCTATAAATATGCCCATTAGAAGATCATTTGTAATATTAGATTGGGGCCACATATGTTAAGAGTGTTTTGGTGAGATGCTAAGAGTCCACGAGGCAATGACTACACTTCCTGAATCACTTATCTTCTTACCTACCCCATTCTCCCAACATTACATACAAGTGAACTAAATGTTCTTATAAACCCTATTTTCCTTTTCATGCCATTTGGACCACAGTTCTGCAGTGCATGGACATATAATTTAGAGACTGGGTGGATGCAAAGAGGAGAAAGTCACCGTCTTTTTAAGATCCGGGTTTATATCAACACTGCCTAGCCAGAGAGAAAGCCTAATGAAGGAAAAGGGCACTAGTATTACAACAGTAGTGAATCATAAAACCTAATAAAACCAAGATCCAACCAAAGCCGCATCTGGGAGTAAGGTTTTAAGGAGCAGGCAGGAATGTGCACTAATTATCGGATTGTTAATATGTTACATGTGTTTTGGAGAAGAGATAGTGTGACTCAGGGCAGGCAGTAGCTGGACCAGTAGCTCTGGGTTTTATCCATCACAGATTTAGTATTAAAACACCAGCTGCATTATAACTTTCCTAATGGAACAAATGCCCATACGTCACCTGGTGTAACAAGTAAACATCCTGCCATTTTTAGAGATGTTGAATATGAAGACTGGGGTCTATTTGGACACCTTCTCAGCAGGAGAGGAAGTTTAGATATGTATGTTAGGTGATTAAAGCTTTGCCATGGCAATGAACAAAATTTGACGGCTCTCAAGTTCTTCATAAGCAATTAGATTTAAGAGTAAAGTGGTTATTTGACTTAAAGCCAGGTAATTGTCCTTTAATATAGGATAGTTGGAGAGTCAGGGAAGACTTATTATTTTAACTACTACACACAACACATATAAATATATATATATATATATATACACACATATATATAATACAATATGTTACAGATTATATTTATGTGTAATAAACACTTCTAATATAATAAACACTTCTAATTAACCTTCCTCTTAATCAATATGAGAAATGCCATCAATTACAATACTAAGGCAACATGTCTGCTAGGCAAAACATTTTAGTAACAACTGAGAACATAGACATTTAACACGTCACCCACTCTCTAATTTCTGTTTAAGAATTTAACTTGAAAAGGAGATTTAAATGTTACTAGAACTGCAATTTCAGAATCTTATATATTCTTTGTTAAGCAGTTTGCATTCTCCTAAAAAAGGAAACTTTCTAACATTCAAAAGGTAAGGTATATCTAACATACCCTAATTTTCCTAAACTAAGAAAAGAATCCCAGAGAGTTATAGCTTCTTATTTACCACCTTACTCTGTGCTTTGCTTTATTACTTAGTTGTATTACTACCAGTATAAATGACAAAAATACAGGGAAAAATCTTCAAATTATTTATGAAATAAGTGCATTTGTTACAAATTCATTTCATTTCAGAAATGGAAATACATGGGGCACGTGAGTGGCTCAGTTGAGCGTCTGACTTTGGCTCAGGTGATGATCTCACAGTTCTTGAGTTCGAGCCCCGCGTCGGGCTCTGTGCTGACAGCTCAGAACCTGGAGCCTACTTTGGATTCTGTGTCTCCCTCTCTGCCCCTTCCCTGCTCACACTCTATATCTCCCTGTCTCTCAAAAATAAATAAACGTTAAAAATAATTTTTAAAAAAAGAAATGGAAATACATGAGCTAGCAGGATAAATTAGAAGTACTCTTTCAAGCATAGCTGCTTTCTAGCAAGGAAAATAAGAGCCTTTTTCTTCATGATAAATGACTTTTCTTTCCCTAATCATGACTTACTTGTAAAGCTAATAGGCAATTGTAAAGCCTTCACAAATTTCCTTACTTCCCAGTTTCTTTTGCTGAAGTAAAGTTTTCCAGATATATCCAATTTTACTAACAGAATCTTCCTATTTAGAAGGTATATAAAAGGGGCACCTGGGTGGCTCGGTCAGTTAAGCTTCTGACTCTTGGTTTTGGCTCAGGTCACTATCTCTTGGTTTTCTGAGTTCTGGCCCAGGGCTGGCTCTAGACCAGCAACATGCAGCCTGCTTGGGATTCTCTCTCTCCCTCTGCCCCTCCCCCACTTGCGCTGTCTCTGTCTCTCTAAAAATAAATAAATACACTTAAAGAAAATAGAAGGTATCTAAGAAACTCTTGTGACATTTGGAAAGTACCCTTGGGATTTCTCTTCTTTATTATTTCTAGTTAATTACCAAAGGATCTGAAGCAATTAAAAAATACAAACGCAAGACACCGCCACTGAAATAAGGAAATAAGAATAGGAATTATATAATAATTTTGTTGCAATAGTTTTATTAAAAACTATGCTAGAGGTTCCTCTTAAGCATAACATTTAGCTCTAAGCTTATTGTTGAATGTAAACCGAAAAATGGAACAATGCAATCGTTCTCAACAACAATAGAAAAGCAAAACAACGGGGAGGTTATCTGGACAGTCAGAAATAGATCTCGGCATTGGATTCTTTTGTGACTACTGAAGACAGAGAATGGCTGACAGAAATGGAAACTAATATTACTAAGTAGAGAATGTTGACCAGATGCTATTTTAGGTGCCTACATCATTTAATTCATAAACATTACAAGATCTCGGTGAAATTAGTATTAACTCTGTGAGAAGGATGACCACACAGAGGCTGTGTGATTTAATTCTACCTACACATGGCCCTATGTCACATTAAGGGAAATGTTTTTAAATTCCAAAACATGTTTTCAGAGTATCTCATCCATTCTTGTGACAAGTCTAGGATATAATAATAAGGAGACTGAAAGTTTATTTCTAATAGTAACAACACAACTTCTGTTAGCACTTATGGGGCACACATCATACATCAACTCATTTAAGCCTCAGAAACCCCCTTGTGTTAGGTACTGTTAATATCTATTTTACTGATGAGGAAACTTTCCCAAGTTCTCATAATTATAGAACCTAGAAGGTTCCCAGGATAATGTCTAAATCATGTACTCCTGGTGATCTAAATTAACACAAGTGTGCATCTTAGAATACTTTGATATTCTTGGGGTTTCAACTGCTGATCTCAAAAATCAGTTATCTCAAAGCTCTGACAGGAGCTGGGAAGGAGTCAGGCAAAGCTTCTGAAATGCAGTGGATATTTTGTTCCTAAAATCTAAGAGCCTGGTTTGGACCCTGGGCCAGAAGAGGGTCATGCTGACTCTGCATTTTTCAACCCGAATGCTATGACCAGTGCTGAATGACAGTCACCCACTCATAACAATTGATGTGCTCATCTTTCATGGAATATGATTCTGATTGTTTTGGGCTCTTCTTAGCCTGAGATGGAATCACTAGTCATAAAATAATTGACCGATCCTACAAATATCCCCTAGCTTTTAAATTTTACCACAGAATTCAAATTAAAACACAGTTCTCAGTTGTTGGAAAATTCACAACTTACAGTACAAAATAATAAATAAGACATAAATCAATAAATAATTTAACTCTAGAGTGTGTATCTGTGTGTGTGTGTGTGTGCGTGCGTGTGTCTTTAATTTGAAGAAAGGAACATGACCATTGTGCATCTTTTAGCACAAACTACTTGGCTGAATCATGTACTTTTAACTCTATTCCTCCAAATCTTATCTATGAAAAAATTGAAATTTACATGGTTCAATCCAGTACCTCCAAATAACAGACTATTATTATTAACAGCAAAGTAGCAATAGAAATGTTACTTAGCATAGTGGGGGTGCCTGGCTGACTCAGTTAGTTGAGCGTCTGACTCTTGATTTGGGCTCAGGTCATGATATCATGGAAATCAAGTCCTGCATCAGGCTCTGCACAGATAATGGGGATTCTGCTTGGGATTCTCACTCTTCCTCTCTCTCTGCCCCTCCACACTTGCTTTCTCTCTCTCAAAATAAATAAACATTAACAAAATAAAAAGAAATGCTAGCATAGAAATTAGTCAGTGATGACATGGAAACCTTCCTTCCTTAAGAAGATGATTCCAGGGGCACCTGGATGTCTTAGTCGGTTGAGCATCGTACTTCAGCTCAGGTCATCATCTCCCAGTTTGTGGGTTCGAGCCCAGCATCGGGCTCTATGCTGACAGCTCAGAGCCTGGAGCCTGCTTGGGATTCTGTGTTTCCCTCCCTCTCTGCCCCTCCCCCACTCATTCTCCCTCCCTCTTTCTCCCTCTCTCTCTCTCTCAAATAATGAATAAACATTTTTTTTAAATTTAAAAAAAAGAAGATGATTCCAACAATGATCTGCCCTGAAAAACACCTACTTCTGGTTTTCAGAGATAGCATGCATTGTAGTATGTTTCTCTGTTTAATTAAGCAGGCACAGTGTTTGTAATCATCTGACTCGAGTTTTACTTATCGTTCTCAGATCCTCAGAGATTTTTCTGTTTTTAAATATTTGGAGACCCACGTAACTTTAAAAACAAAGTAGATTACATTAAATAAGACAAATCAGAGAACATGACCTGTCTTTTATCAAGCATAACCTCTAAGCATAAATAATAAGAGAATGAATCACTGACTCATTTTATCTATTATCTATCTGTTCATCTACTAACATTGAATGATAAAGCACTTCTTTAAGAAAATTGGAAGACACTGTCATGTCTTTAAATCATGCCTTGTGTGCTGATTAGTATATTTTGAATAAGATAAATAAGAAACTCATATCATGGATCATTATCTTCTCTCAAAAGAGAGAAAATAGGACTATTTAAAACCCAAGAGAATTTAAATTTTAACTTGGGCTAAACTGAATTAGCTTATGTTTATCAACTTAACAATGCCAGAGAAAGCAAGTTGACCTGAGAAGATTAATTTTAACAAATGGATATTTACCTAAGTACTTTCTAAGTTCTTAGGTGCAATATAACACATATAAGTTTTCGTTGGGCATTATTTTCTAAGCTACTTAATGATGCAAATATAAGCAAGTTTTCTCAACATGTAAGGTACAAAAAAAAAAAAATCAACATTCCTGAGGTGCCTGGGTGGCTCAGTCAGTTGAGGGACCAACTCTTCAGCTTGGGTCATGATGTCACAATTCATGGGTTCAAGCCCTGCATCAGGCTCTGCGCTGACAGAGTGGAGATTGCTTGGGATTCTGTTTCTCCCTCTCTCTGCCCCTCCCCTGCTTTAAAGCAAACCTTAAAGTTTAAAGTAAACTTTAAAAACAATTAACATTCTCCTAAAAAAGTAACTGCACTGCCATCTGAAGCATGAATCAAAACTAAGAATGACCATAGTGATTTTATAGGCTCTTTGCTAAATCCAAATACTGATTTTTCCATGTAACAGATATAATGAAAATATTCCTCATTTTAAAAAATGGGCATTCTTAGTGATCATTTTAAACTGAATATATTTCTTAAGTTATATATATAATACATATTACATACAGTCACCTATACATCAAATATGTGTATATGTTATCCAGATATGTTTATGCATACACACATGATTTTCTCGTTGCTAACAGTATTGTGTGTCCAATGCTAGAAGTATGTGAGATAAAAGGTATTAAAATAATAATTATTCATAATTTCACTATCCAGTGGTGACTGCCATTATGTGGTCAATTTCCTTTTATTCTCTACTTTGTATCTGTGATTACATAATTCTATATTATGTGGCTACTCCTAGTGGATATCATGCTGCACATAGTACATTTTATCTTGGTTATAGTTTTATGTTTCTAATGGGCACTTTCATATTGTTAAAAATATTTATAGACAGTAGTTTAAGACCTTTGTAAGATTCTAACTTGCAACTATAACATAATTTACTTAACCATTTATAACATATATTTATTATACATACTTAGGAAACACATATACCTTGTTATTTAAAATACTCAGAATTATCACTTAGTTTAATATTCTTGTTATTCCAGTCTTTTGGACAAACAAATGAGACTTAGGTTTCCACAGTGGATAGATGGCAAAACTAGGATTGCTTGTATGACTCTAAACACTACGCTCTTAACCACTCAACTTCACGGTCTTCAATTGATCTCCTAGAAGCCAACCTTTTAGGCTCAAAGAGTACTCAAATTTTTAAAGTTATTGACACATATTCCCAAATAGCTTTCCAATGTTTCCTAAAGATACTTAACCAGAGCAAAATTAGAATACTTACCTATTTTCAAAACCAAGCATGAATCAAACTGATAATGACATGTACACCTAGACCAAGTCTAACTTGATTTCAAAACAGAGACTACATTCCAGCAAGGGAAATACCCGGACTTCACCAAAGGTAGTGAGATACAGAGAACACGTAAGCGTGCAAACACACACACACACACACACACACACACACACGATTTTTCTTAGGGAAGAATTGCCATTGTTAAAAAATTAAGGCCATGAAGACACGGTCTGTAAAGCGATGGTAAAAAAAAGACAAGATAGCTAACTGCCTTGCATGTGAACTGAATAGAAATCTGGCTGCTGGGGTAAAGTAGTAAGAGAGGAAATGAAGAGGTGAAACAAAATAGGAGGAAGTAAAAGATTATAGAGGTAAGTGGTGAGTGAGAAATTTGCTCAGAGTGGAATGTAGGAGGAGGGCAAAGTGGGATGAAGTATCCTGGAAAATAAGCTCATCTTTCCTGAATCTTATTTACACTGTGAAGACCTGTATCTCCTCCCTAGCTGCAAATGTTAAGGGAAGCCCACTATATACATAATGGCTTGAATGAGTTCAGGGGAAAACATTTACAGAGAAGGAGCCCAGTTTCGCAATGCAATCAGTATGGAGCATAAGAAAGAGAACATTCAAGGAAAGTGAGATGGAAGTTGACACCTAAGATTCAGGGTTTTAGTACAAGCAAAAATTTAGAACCAGAGGTGATGAAGAGAAGCAAAAGTCACCACCTCCCAGCACAATCTTAAATTCCAAAAGATGATGGTGTTAGTAGGTGGAACCTTTTGGAGGTGATTGGGTCTCCAAGGTGGAGTCCTCACAAATGGGATTAGTGCTCTTTTATAAAAGAGATTCACAGAGCTCCCTTCTGCCCTGTGAGAACATTAGAAGTCCGTAACCCAGAAATGAGCTCTCACCCCCATCCCAGCACCCTAATCTCAGACTTTTAGCTTCCAGAACCACAAACAGCAAATTTCTGTTTATAAGCCACCCAGTCTGGTATTTGCTTACAGCAGCCTGACCAGAACAAAACAGTACCCTGTTTCTGTCCCTAGCTCTGTTTCCATTATGACAGGACTATTCCATTAGCAAGTTTTATTAGTGTTAATAATAAATAGTATTAATAAATAGATTAATAAAATCTAAATAAATACAAAAAATATAAAATAAAAATACATTTATTAATTTGTAAATTCTAAGATTCTTGTTAATTAAAGTAATACTAAATTAAATTAAGTTCTTATTAAATTAATAAATTCTAATTAATAAATCAATAAAATTATTTAATTTATTGATGAAATTAATAAATTCCAAATAAATTAATAAATTCTAAATAAATTAATAAATAGTATTAATAGATAAAATAGTTAATAATAGTGTGATACCTATACTTCATCCTACTTTGCCATCTTACTATTGGTTCCATAAAAGAAAATTAGACTTTTAACAACTCACTGCTCACTCACCTCTAAATGCACAACTCTTTAGAATAGCTAAGACATTTCCTTAAAGAAAGGCTGCAGGAAAAAAAAATTTAAAAATTTAAATAAAAAAGGAAGAAAGGCTTCCGGGAATGGCTAACATCAACAACTCAGGCAACAACAGATGTTGCCAAGGATGCAGAGAAAGAGGATCTCTTTTGCCCTGCTGGTGGAAATGCACACTGGTGCAGCCGCTCTGGAAACAGTATGGAGGTTCCTCAAAAAGTTAAAAAGAGAACTGCCCTATGACCCAGCAATTGCACTACTAGGTATTTATACAATGGATACAGGTATGCTGTTTCAAAGGGGCACTGCACCCCAATGTTTATAGCAGCACTATCAACAATAGCCAAAGTATGGATAGAGCCCAAATGTCCATTGATGGATGAATGGATAAAGAAGATGTGGTGTATATATATACACACACACACACACACACACACATTCATACACACACACACACACACACACACACACACACACAATGGAGTATTACTCAGCAATCAAAAAGAATGAAATCTTGCCGTTTGCAATTATATGGATGAAACTAGAAGGTATTATGCTAAGTGAAATTAGTCAGAGAAAGACAAATATCATATAACTTCACTCATATGAGGACTTTAAGATACAAAACAGATGAACATAAGGGAAGGGAAGCAAAAATAATATAAAACCAGTGAGGGGGACAAAACATAAGAGACTCTTCAATATGGAGAGCAAACGGAGGGTTGCTGGAGGGTTTGTGGGAGGGGGGATGGGCTAAATGGGTAAGGGGCATTAAGGAATCTACTCCTGAAAGCACTGTTGCACTATATGCTAAATTGGATGTGAATTAAAAAATAATAATAAAAAAATAAAATAAATTAAAAAATAAGGAAGAAAAAGGCTGCTGGCCTAGCAGCCATGATTCAGCCAGAAGGCAGGTAAAGCCCTTGGAATCTTCTATTAACCATTCTCATATTTGTGAAATATTTTCACTCAGGCTCTATTTACATTTTATACCAAATTATTTTACAGCCTTAAGAAAAGTGACATACTGCAGAACGGTGGTATTGAAGATTCCTATATTTACCTTCTAAATTTATTAAAAATATGGCCCCAACATAAATAAAATCCTATTTCCAGACACTAAAACTAATTGTTCTATAGAAGTAAAATGCAAAGAAAAAAAATTCTTCTTTGATAGGAATAATAAGAGTCTTGAGCCAGAGCCATTGGGTTGCATCCACCAGTACTATGGAATCCTACTATAAGGGCATGAGCTGAGTTTAATGAACAATTATTGATGGAGCACTTACTATGTGTTACATATAGGACCTCTGCTCTGTGATAAGGTTACAACATAAGTCACTGTCCCTGAACCTAAGTACAATATATTCATATAGCAATAAAAGTATGGATGAGATATGAAAGGTATACCAAAAAGGAAGTGATTCTCAGCAAGAGAAGGAATATCTGCCATGGGTGAATCATCATACAGAGCACACCTTCAGATTTTTGAAGGATACATAAGGGTATACTAAACACGAAAAGGAAGTCTTGTTCAAACCAGACTGGGATGTGTGAACACTGCAAACACTTCAGTATTTCTTGAGTGTAAGATAGGAGGTAAGGAAGGCAGGCTGGGCAGAAGTCGCCATATCATTAAGGGATTCTCATGACATCCTTCAATGTGTTTTGAGCAGTAGTGTGTGACTTGAACACATATGTAACTCAAAAGGATCACTTAGACAGTGACATTAAGGGGACATTTAAGTGAGGCAGAAGTAGTCCTCAAGGGAAGATAAACCAGGGATTTTATGACACAGGCCTAACTTCAGCAAGAAGCAGAAGGGATGGATTCATCATTCATTCATTTACCCATTTTTCCTTCATACATTTATTGCACCTGGGTCTAACTCCAAAGTCAACCCAATATCTCCTTACTGAATAGATGAAAAGAAGTTACAAGAATATAGTTATATTACAAAGAGTGCCCAAAGAATAGGAGAAAAATGCAGACAGTGTGATATCTCAGAAGACAAGTGAGAAAAGTGTTTCCAGAAGTATGGAAGAACAGTTACTTCAAATGCCACTGCAAAAGGCTTAGACAAGAAGGAACTACTGGATCTTGGCAACATGGCAATTATTGCTGCCTAACGAAAGGGTACCAAGTGGAACCCCAGTCTTATTGAGCTGAGGAAGAGAATAAAAAGTGAGAAAATGGGGATCTATAAACAACTTATGTTTTTCTGAGATAGGAAAAAAAATGGAGAGAAACTTGAGAAAAACTTGAGGTCAAAGGTAGGTTGTTTTTCTCACACCTGTCAGAATGACTAAAATCAAAAAGATGAAACAAGTGTTGACAAGAAACAGGAACCCTTGTGCACTGTTGGTGGGAATGCATACTGGTGCAGCCCTTGTGATAAATAGTATGGTTCCTCAAAAAGTTAAAAATAGAACTGCCCCATGACCCAGTAATCACACTACTGGGTATTTAGCTAAAGAATTATAAAAACACTAATTCAAAAGGATACTATGCACCCTTATGTTTATTGCAGCATTATTTACAATACCCAAATTATGGAAGCAGCCTGAGTATCCACTGGTAGATGAATGGATAAAGTGTGTGTGTGTGTGTGTGTGTGTGTGTATGTGTGTGTGTGTGTGTGTGTGTGTGTGTGTGTGCGCACACACACACACACACATATATATATATCTTCCATACATACAATGGAGTATTATTCAGCCATAAGAAAGATTGAAATCTTGCCATTTGCAACAACATGGATGGAGCCTGAAAGTATAATGCTAAGCAAAATAAGTCAGTCAGACAAAGATAAATACCATATAATTTTATTTATATGTGGAATTTAAGAAACAAAACAAATGAACAAAGTGGGGGGAAAAAAAGAGATACAAACCAAGAAACAGGCTCTTAACTACAGAGAACAAACTGAGGCTTACCAGAGGGGAGGTGGGCGGGGGGGTGGGGTAAATAAGTGATGGGGATTAAGGAGGGTACTTATCATGATGAGCACTGAGCAATATATAGGAATTGTTCAATCGCTATATTGTACACCTGAAGTTAGCATAACATTGTATGTTAACTCTACTGGAATTAAAATTAAAAACAATAAAATTAAAAAAATACTTGATGTTAACTAACTTGGATTTAAATAAAATTTAAAAAAATAAAAAAACTTGAAATCCAGAAAAAAAAAAGGTAGGTTGTTTTTAAGATGAGAGATACTCAAACACATTGCAGAGAATGATCCTGTATTTGGGTTGAAATTGATAATGGTAATGGCCTTTTGCTTGAGCAAAGATGAATGGAATTTCAATAATAATGGAATTTTTAATGTATTAACATTTTTATAAACAATACAAATGTGGTTGAAATCTGAGGTCTTGGGAAATACAATCTTAGTTCAGTTTTATTTTACTTATTTTTTCCCTAATGTACCTTCAAGTCAAATCTTCTCATTTTCTCATCCTATCACTATTTTTCAAGAAAACAACCAATAGACTGTCAGTAATGCTTAAACTTTTGGCATCTGAAGACCATTTTTTAGGTTAAGATATCTTGCAGACTTCCACATGTAATCACTATAATTACATAATGATACAAAGCTAATACGAATGCTTTAAAAAGTTTTATCATTTTATCACTACAAAATATTCTACAAAATACCACTACAAAATGTATTTGAAAAAGAGTCTATATGCTTGGGAAATGATGTTTTTTCAGGTTATAGGTGATGTGTAATGTGACCACTGACCACAGTAACTGAAATCCTTAAGGTACCCAAGGCCACAGATTGTAGGTCCACATACAATACAAAAAAAAAAAAAGGGGGGGGGGAGCCAGCAAGTAATTGTAATTACTACTGTAGCCTGAATCAGGGAAGTTTCTAGGACTATACAAGTGCTTTTATCCAAATTCAAAAAGTTATTTTCAAATGAAATCCTTTGAAAGTCCGAACACTTCCTTTCCTTTACTGACCCCTAGAAACCATTGACCCAATACGTACCATAAAATCAGAACAATGCTGAAACTGTTATTATTAGCAAATGTTTCACAGAAAATCATCTTGAAGGAATACTTGTACTCTCTCAATCCTAATTACTGGAAATACAAAATATTTATCCCTGGAAACAGAAGTGGGTCAGGGAGTTGGTAGGGAAAAAAAACTGAGAAAACCCTAATTTTGGTAAAAAGAAAAATTATTGCCCAATTAGAACTCAGCTTAAATCTGGCATTGTTACTGTGTTTAATTTAAATTTAGGGATAAAAACATTCATTGAATCTTTTTAAAAATTTCAAATGATATATCCTGTGGTTTTATAGCAACTTAGTGAAAACTACAGTTGGTCAAAATGCTATTTTGCTACCAGCTTGTCTTTACTCGAACATGGTACCCTCATCTGCCTGAAGGTATCCCCATGCAGGGATAAATCTGCTTGAGCCTCAACACTGGACTGTGACAATGGACTGCATTGAAGTGCTTGGACTGGGAAAGGAACTCTGCTCAGCCTTGGAGCAGATACCCTTACTGCCCTGTCATGCACACCCAACTCATTGTTCTCTCTGGATGTCCCTTTGTTTGCTCTCTGCCCAGATTTCTAACAGAAATCTTGTCCTCTTGGTCAGTATGTCTGGATACCTATCTGTCCACCTCTCTGGTTTCTTCATCATAGATTTTCCCTGAAATGTTGACATGCAGGATTTTTTACTCTTCCAGAGTTACATGTGCAGACAACACTGAACTCTAAGGAGAAACACTTCCCAGTCTACATTATTGAAATGTGTCAAAGTGTGTAACTGGGTTTTTTGTTTTTAAATGTAGGTGTGCTTTAATGTGGTGGGCAAGGTTACAAAGAATTTTCATTTCCTTTATTCTCAGGGTCCCTTGCTCCCTCCTCCTACCTGTGTTTTCCTAGAGTGCTTGACCTAGAGCTGGCAGTCAGTAAATACTTTGAATAATGGATTCTGCTGTCTCCATAAAGCCTTCTGTAACTTTCCTAATCCAAAATCCTTGTTCCCTTGAACTTCCATTGAAGTTATTGTTTGTACTACTCATTTGGCAACATATATATTTATAGATGGATTTGTGGCATCATTAACTAGTATTTGTTAACTTTTCACAAATTGTTTTGCCCCTTGACAGGATTTGCCTAGTACGGTGTTCAGTGAATTTTAGTGGCTGAACTAAGAACAAGGTCTAGATGCTAGAGTGTGACTTGTACTTCCTGCAGTAAATTATGCATATGGTACTTGACAAGGGGTCACTGATTTGTCTGTGATGCTTATGAAGTTCAAATTTAAAGCTAAAAGAATATGTTTTATGGAGGAGACAACTAAGGAATAAATAACAATAGGTGGTAAAGACTGAAAATATAAATCTACTGGCTTCTAAATGGTACTAAATTCACACACATCTAAGGAACAATGGAGTTATTAAGGGATACATACCTAGGTTTTAAAGCTTATGTTAGAAAAGACAGAGCAACCTTCCCAGCTTTGCCTCTATCATCACTAAATGGTATTTCTGCAAAGCCTACTGGATTGGTTACAATATAGAACTAAAAATAGCCATTATTTGTTGAACATTTTCCATGCATTGAATTATTTATTCCTTATATGAATCTTAGGAAGTAGGGTTGTTCAACATCACCTAAAATAATAAAAGGTAGAACTGGGTTCAGGTCTGTCTGATTTTAAATTCTATGATCAATCCACTATCCTATGATTTCTTCCCAGTCACTTCAGATCATTTACTGTGCTGGTTCTGTTCTTACAATTGGGTCCTAAAATATATAGTGCTGAGTAATCCTGATAGTTCTCTAATTGATTTAGGTCTTCAAATAATGGGTGTGAAATCTCTTCTAAGACAATTCCCTTATCATGGGGGTGGTCTATAATGTGGACATTATAGAGCCTTTACTGTTTTGCTCAATGTCTTGAGGTGTAAAGTAACTTACCCACTTGTAAACTCATTTTATGGCCTGCCTTCCTTCCTTCCTTCCTTCCTCTTCCCCCGCCTCTCTCTTACTTTCTTTCCTTCTTACTTTCTATGTAAAATAATGAACCATATTGTATTGGTCTTTCACTGTATTCAGTAAATCAGATCCAAGACCTAATGAGGTAGAACTGATTGATGTAGTTTTATTTTATTTATTTTTTTTTTAATTTTTTTTTTCAACGTTTTTTTATTTATTTTTGGGACAGAGAGAGACAGAGCATGAACGGGGGAGGGGCAGGAGAGAGGGAGACACAGAATCGGAAACAGGCTCCAGGCTCCGAGCCATCGGCCCAGAGCCTGACGCGGGGCTCAAACTCACGGACCGCGAGATCGTGACCTGGCTGAAGTCGGAGGCTTAACCGACTGCGCCACCCAGGCGCCCCGATGTAGTTTTATTTTAAATTCTTGCTCCTTTCTAAGAATTCCTTAAAAGTGAAATCTAACCAATTTTTACTTAGGCCAGTATTTATTACATACATCAAATTCGAAGAAGACATTTTCAATGGTTTTGCATAATATAAACAGGAAAGAAGCAATTTCTGTTTTAAACCTTACACTATCATATTTATTAGATTTGTACACATTTATTACCATTTATTTCCTCAAGAATTCAGGTGCAAGCTTTCTCTCTGGAATGTAGATATCAGACAACCCCCAGAGTGGTGAAAAATAGGAACACATAAAGAACTGATTAGAGTAACTTCTTCTCTTATTAGACAGACAGTGATACCCATCAGATCATCACACAAATCCATCCTAATTTAGGTGCTTCTCATGTTAATTTCTAGGACATTCATAAGGAAGTGGATTTTTTTCTTCCTGGGCTGATTCTACCTTTGACTTCATCTTTTTTTTTTTTTCCTTTTGGGTAGAAAAGAATACATAAAATCTTAATTCCCTTTTCTTCCTTTTTTGAATTTGCCCAAAGAGATAGATTCTAAATCTTAGAAGAGGGCTGTGTATCAAAAACAGCTATTCCATCAGAGCCTAAATTCTCAAAAGGCACTCTCTTTCAAAATTTAATGTTTGCTGGGGGCACCAGGGTGGCTCAGTTGGTTAAGTGTCCAACTTCTGTTCAGGTCATGGTCTCACAGTTCTGAGTTCAAGCCCCACATTGGGCTCTCCGCTGTCAGCGCAGAGCCTGCTTCGGATCCTCTATATCCCTCTCTCTCTATCTCTACCCCTCCCCCCTCTCAAAAATAAATAATAAACATTTTTTTAAAAAAAGAAAAGAAACATTTAATGTTTGCTACCACTCTTCAGTCATAAAGTGAGAGGTACGGGCTAGCAATCATTTATGTTAATATCCTCAGAATAATGAAAAGTTAAACTATCACACTGGCAAAAGACAATGCCTATTGCCATCATTATAAAGAAACAATTAACTGTGTCCTGGAATTAACTGCTTCTTAGAGCCTGCATATGGCCATGTTCTTAAACTTTCAAACTTTTATTATGTCTCATAATATTTTGTTACCAGGTCAGTGCTGTGTGTTTTTTTAATAGTTAAAGGAAAGTATCAAGAAGCTAAAAAAGATAGGCACTTTATGGGTACAAGGGTAGACTTCAAAGGTTTATGACTCTCACTCAAGTTTATAGCTCTTAGGCAATTATTGTAGGGATGGGGAGAGAAGCAAGCCCAAGGAATGTTATTCCTGTCCTTTGGGCTACTTTCATTCCACCTTCCAAGTTCTGTATCGATGCATACTCCCACTTTTTCCCTCCACCCGCTATTTCAGCTTTTATATATTCCTCTCTTCTTTACTGCTACTCCTTAACTGTCTAAAGTAGCAAATGCATGTGAAGTGGAAGAATTCATGGTCACTTTGGCGACAGTGGCAACTGGTAAGTGGAAAAAATAATGACTATATTCTAAAATTCTTCATTCCTAGTCTTCCATAAATTCCAGTTTCTTACCATTTGCTGTCCCATTAACCAAATAGTGAAGAAAGAAATTTAAAGTTAAGGGAAATGAATAAGGTTTCACTTGGCTTAAAGAGGTATCTAAGAATGGAGACCTAAGTCTTCAGAGGCAAGAGATGGGTGTTGATAGGAGCATAAAAAGAATGGGGACAGATGGCCTGGAGTGGTAGTCCTTTGTTCAAGATAAAGAGCCTGAAGAAGGGGGAGAATTCAGTCAAACGTGAGAAGGTGAGAAGCTGAAGAGCAAAGAGCAGAAAGCAAGATGTTAAAGATAGGGGTCAAATGGCAAGAGGAAAACTTTAAGATAAGAGGACACCGTTCAAAGGATCTCAAAGTGGAAAACTAAGAAGTAAGTGGAAATTTCTCAGCATGGGCCTAATAGGTCACTGGTTCTTATACGGTGTGTTGATAGGAGGTTATCATTGCATTTCAGATAATCAACAAATACACAACATGAGAAATTCTCTTCCTAGGACAGAACATAGCTCATTCATAAAAGAAGGATAATTTTTCTTACAGGATGCTTTCTACTACATTTTAATTTTTACTTTTTTTTTCTATTTTCTTCAACCCTACGTTTCTTTAATATATTTTAAGAATGGTATTATCATCTCTCCATTTAAAAGTTAAACATCAATTAGATTATGATATGTGTAACATGTTTGAGGTGTGGGTTAATTTACACTTGTTTGTGTTACTAAATTCTAAAGCGATTTAACTATTCTGATCATGATGTTGCAACACTTAGAACCTAAGATGTGCAGACTTCAGATAAAAATAGGTAAATAAAATTTTTAAATGTTCTTGGATTTAATCTCTCCTTTGAGACAGATTCAATATTTTAGAAATTTTCAAAAAATACCCTCTTTAAATCATATTCATTGTTTGCTTTGATCACTTTTAGAAAGGAAAACAATAAGAGGGAAGGCACTTTTTATAATTAAATATACTTGGTGCTAAATGACCAGGAAATTCGATTCACTGATTTGGTTTTGCATGAAGCTCTATCCACATTCTTTTTTTTTTTTTTTAATTTTTTTTTTACGTTTATTTATTTTTGAGACAGAGAGAGACAGAGCATGAACGGTGGAGGGTCTGAGAGAGGGAGACACAGAATCTGAAACAGGCTCCGGGCTCTGAGCTGTTAGCTCAGGGCTAAGAGCTGTCGGGCTCAGAGCCCGACACAGGGCTTGAACTCACGGACCGCGAGATCATGACCTGAGCCGAAGTCGGCCGCTTAACCGACGGAGCTACCCAGGCGCCCCTCTCTATCCACATTCTAACTGACATTTGTAACCCACCTTTTAAATTCATTATTAAGTAGCTGGTTAGATAATCTCAATCTCACACTATAAAAATACAGTTTGCTATTCTAAATCAATTTTCCACCTCATGACATTCCTCACTGAAAAACAAGATGTCTCTATTATTTGTCTTTGATACTTCAAACAGAACATATATATCGCAAAGTCCCAGTGAAAATTAATAGAGTACTTTAACTCAGCTGTTGGGACATTTCTGATAAAGTTGCAGATAAACTTTACCTTGGAAATCAAAACTAGGAGGAACTTCTGTTACAATTTAGTCTCTTGATAATAAATGTTTCTTTGAACTTGTGCTGCAGTGAGGGAAGGCACGGGGAAGCTTTGCTGATCTTTTAAACACATGTAGAGAGCCAATCATGTCAGACAGGTGCTTTTGTCAACCTGGATGGTATCTGTGCCCATCTTCCTATGGAGATGTGGCATTGATCTTCTCTCAAAGGTGAACAGGAGCTCCATCACTTCAGGAACTCTAGAAGACCTACACAGAGCTTCAAAATTTCTATGTCTTCTAGCATCTCACCGCTTTATTATTATGTCGTCTTTTCTGACAATTTTGCACTCAGAAGAAAAAAAACACATTCAAAATACTGGGTGTGGAAAATACAGAAGATTAAAAAGAAAAAGGAAAATCACCAATAAAGTGATCATTCAGAAAGAATCACGATTATTTTAGATTATCTTCCTCCTTTCTGATAATTATATGTGACATATAAGATATGTGCTGAACTGTAGCTTTTATAGGATGGCGATCATACAGCATCATATTGAAAGCTTATATCATTATCAAATCGTCCTATCACTAAATAATGTTACTTTAACATTTTTCTAACATGTTTTATATGATTGCCAGTGGAAATAGAATAATATGACAATAATTTCATGTGTACATTTAGTTGGATATTTAGATTGTTTTCCATTTGTTGGTATTACATGTAATGATCTCAATTTACTTTTTTTTTTAATTTTTTTTTTAATGTTTTATTTATTTTTGAGACAGAGAGAGACAGAGCATGAACGGGGGAGGGGCAGAGAGAGAGGGAGACACAGAATCAGAAGCAGGCTCCAGGCTCTGAGCTGTCAGCACAGAGCCCGACGCGGGGTTCGAACTCACGGACCGCGAGATCGTGACCTGAGCCGAAGTCGGACGCCCACCGACTGAGCCACCCAGGCGCCCCTCAATTTACTTTTTAATATATAAATCTGTTTTTTTCCATTCCTAACTTTTTTTTTGCACAGATTTATAAAAGTGAAGTTATTTGGTTAAAGGGTTTAACAGTTTTTAAAAAAAAAATTTTTTTTTAATGTTTACTTATTTTTGAAACACACACAGAGAGAGACAGAGCATGAGCAGGGGAGGGGCAGAGACAGAGAGGGAGACGCAGAATCCAAAGCAGTGCTGACAGCTCAGAGCCCGATGCGGGGCTCGAACTCACAAACCATGATATCATGACCTGGGCTGAAATTGAGAGTCAGACACTTAACTTACTCAGCCACCCAGGTGACCTCTTGCTGAATTTTAGTTCTTCTTTTTCATTGATTTATGTGAGCTCTTAATGGACTGGGGTTAGTAGTTTCCTTGTCAGATTTGTGGTAGAAATGTTCTCTTTTATAACATTTTGGTTTATTATGTACTTTGACGTAGAGAATCATTAATTTTTTTATATTCAAACATATCATTTTCACTTTGAGAGTATGTCCTTGTATTTTATTTTTTTCTCATGCCCCAGACCACATTATTTCTCTATATTTTTATGTCTGATTACATGATGGCATTGCTTTTGAAAGTGAATGCTTTCATTAACTCAGAGAGTGTAATATTGATTTGAGGACAGGATCTAATCACTCCCCACCCCTCATTTTTTTGCCCAGATAGGTAATTGCTCAGCATCCTATACTGAATCTTCTGATTTTTCATGCTACCTGAATCATAAACTCTATTTGACATGCTAATCATTTATTATTTCTTTACATTGTGTTTAATTCTAAATTAAGAAAGCATGTAAAGAAAAGGATAAAACAAAGGTAAAATTAAGCAAAGAAAAAATAATGATTGAAATTGTATATGGAGTCAATAATAACACAGATTTTTTACCTTCCATCATAATTATTCAAGGAATGGGCCATAAGTAGCATACCTTAGGCTTTTAAGCATCTAGTGAGAATAGACAAGTGTGTTGCAGGATTCAAGACTCATAAGTATAAAAAACTACCGCTCTTAAAAATTACAAATTACCTGCTCAATGAAACTATAATGAAGAACACCAGAATGTGGTAAAATATATTCTTTGTTTTTGTAACTAACAGAGCAACATTTTTACTAACAGGCTATTTTCAAGCCCATGGCTTTGACTTTCTGGTAAGTTTAATTTCACTACAGTTTTACAAATCGTAACTGTAAGAACAGAATCCATATCCTTCAACGTTTTTGATACCACTACACAATTTTTTAAAGATACTGTGCAGCCACAAATTCAGAAATATTCAAGCTGAGAAGGTCCCTGAAGTGCCTCGAAGGCATGCAAACAGTTGAGGGCAGGAGGACGATGAGCAATTCAAAGAGTTAGGCTAGAAAGGACATCTGCATGAGCCAGCCGAGAAGTGATAAAAGGTCATGTCTTATGTCTAACAGAAGTCCACACTCCCTCTGCTTGAAGGAAATGTTTATATGTAGGATAACCGGTGTCCCAGCTGTCTATTCCACCCATCAGTCTTTGTGCCACTGTCGCATTGTTGAAATTCTTATACCTGTATAACACATTTTATGATCAGGTAGAAAATGTGTGCCTCAGAATTATGTATTTTTAAAGGTGAAATTTTGCTATTCTTAACTATTTATTTTTCTCAATGAAAGATAAGACCCCTTTACCAAGTGAAAACCTTAAAATTGAATCAAGCACATAATAAATGAAAAACTGAAATGCTTATAATATTCGTAATTCTTTATACTCCCCTTCTTTTATATCTCAACATTGCATAAGTTTTTCCCATAGGCCATGCGTATTTTGCTCATGATTATTTCTTATGTTTTCTTATGATTTATAAAGGGATTTTTTTTAAGATTTTTTTTAACGTTTTTATTTATTGTGGGAGAGACAGCGAGAGCACACATGTGAGCGAGGGAGGGGCAGAAAGAGAAGCGAGAGAGAGAGAGAGAGAGAGAGAATACAAGCAGGCCCTGTGCTGCCAGCACAGAGCCCAGTGCAGGGCTCAAACTCACAAACCATGAGATCATGACCTGAACTGAGATCAAGAGTCGGGATGCTTAACCGACTGATCTACCCAGGCGCCCCACAGGGATTATTTCCAAATAGTAGTTAGCATATAGAAAAACTATTAATTTTAAATATCTTTGTATTGAACCAACTTAAGAACTGTTAAGGTTTTCAGTAGATTATTTTGATGTTGTAGTTAGATAATCCTATCACCCAAAGGTAATGATAGTATGGCTTCCTCTTTTCAATACTTATCCTTCTAATTTCTATTTAATGTTGTATTTCATTGACCTGAACTTCTTGGTTAATATTAAATACTGGTTGTGGCAGAGGGTGTAGTTACCTGGTATTAAACTATGTTTGAATTGCTGGATAAATCTCACTTGATCATAATGTCATCTTTCTATAGTGTATTAATGAATTTGATTAATTAGTATTTTATTTAAGATGCAATGGAGCGTTCTCTTTGTGTTATCTTTATCATATTCCAGGGTCAGTTGTATGCTTTTTCTTCTCAAAAGCAAAATGGGATCATTAATATAGCATGGGATTACCTGGTTTTGAAAATTAAATAACATTCATAATAACAACCATTAGATCCATTGTTAGGATTGGAGAAACTGTTATAATAGTAGAAGTAGTAAACGTGGTCTTCTATCTTAAAATAGATTCTTTTCTCACTTTGAGTCAGGTGATGAAGAACATAGGTTCTAAGGATATTTGAAGGTCAGCCCTGGTGTTCAAGTCATTATCGTTATTAACATTCACTAATTATATTCTGATATTTTTAATATTCAAGAATATAAAGTTATAGGGGTTATTAAATTGGGTGTGCATATGTAATATAGTATATTCTACAGTTTGTTTACAGAATTATTTTTTCCATTTTTACAATCTGGATTTTTCCAACATGTACAGTTAACAGGGAGGAAAACAGTAAATTAAAGCTTGATATACAGGCAAAGTCGAGGCATATAGTTTAACTACTCTGTGAATCTGTACAAAGGATGTGTTTTCCATGATTAGCTTCCGTGTATTAAAGAGTACATTGATTTCCATTAATGATGCTCAAGTTGTAAATCAGCATATAATTTAGCATGCCAAAAGTTGTATTTGGCATGTAGCTTTGGGATCATAAAATCTGAATGTTTCTTCCCAGGAGAATTCCCAAGAAGACTTCTGTTTAAATTTTCTTTTGCTAAAGTGTACTTAATATGAAAGGTTTTTTATTATATACCAAGATATATACTAAGCAGAAAATTAGCTGTGAACACGACTGAAGGTACAGCCCAAACTGAAGATTTTCAATTATCAAAATTATCAACATTTCTTGATACAAAAAGAAATCTGGAGACTTTTCCAATATATCAGTGTTTGCTTAAGGGAAGGTGGAATAGGTCATTCTCATGATGATGCATGAGTGTCTCTTGGTGAGCAACCATTGTGGATGATCATTGTTTTTTTGTGACCCACATATTCCCGCCTGTAGGCATAAGTCCTTCTAACTGGTAGTTAGAAAAATACAATCTATTCCAGTCTTTAACTTATTCTCTTGCTGTTATTCACCCTTCTTCATGTTGAAGCTAAATTCTGAGTCTGGCACTATGTAAAAAGAGATTAGGCTACATGCAATAGCAGGTCTTTAAAAAATCATATAACATTACCAGGGAAAACGTTCAAATGAGAATGACTAGGAAGAGAGAGACATTTTCTTACACTCAGTTATTTCCCCTCAGCATTTATGATCAATTTCCACTGAGCCTTCCTGAGGTTGATTCATGACCAGTAAATTTGTTTTCCAGATGACTGAACCTCTTAGACATCAGCTTTCTTGTTCTCCTGTCATTAACCATCTCAGGTAGAAGCTACTTTGCATAGCATCATTTTTTTCTAGAGCTAGTAGAAAGAACATTAAGTTGGGGTTGAAAAAACATGGACTAACCACTACTGTATAAAGTGAGATAATTCCTTTAACTACTGTGTACATCTAGTCTGTCCAATCCAAATTACTGATATTCTTTAATATTACCTCTATAAGCATTGCTATTGATAAGCTTCTAAGGCATTTCTGAATGTAGTTTTTGTGTGAAGTGACTATATTCCCCTTCGTAGCTGGGATGAGAACGTGGCAAGCATTTCTTTTCAGTGAATTGGGAGAAAATTTATGTTGGTATTGGGTTTCAAGAAATCTTTGCAGAAGATGCCTAGGAATCTTCAAAACACACTTAAGGAAAGGGCTAGAAGAAGCAGTATTTTTCAAAGGAATTCTCATTCTAGAGTGCAGGGATAATATGGCAAAATGGGAGAAGATAGAAAGCCTAGAAAAATGGACATGATGATAGGGAGCTTGTATCCTCATTCAGAATCATGATATGGGGCATCACAAAGTTTCAAGACCAAGGCTTACTGGAAGCATAATGCTAGGAAGATAAATTTGGAGAAACACTTAGTGTGAGGGAGTGGTGCCCTTGCTAGCTGTAGGAGCAAAAGAAGTGATAATCACCTTTTTGTACCATGAGACCATTTGCTTCTGAAAAGAGAGTGAGGCCCAGAAGAGGTAGTGGAAGAGAATGAATGCTCTCATGAAGGAGGAGGAAGCCAGATCTAAAAACAGATGAGAGGGTCAGGCTCTGCCTTCTCTCCTCCTGCCAGCTCCTCCCTCTTCCTACAGTCAACTCCCTGCACATAAAATACAAATGTAGAGATAGTGGGATCCAGACACACATCATTTATTATTCAAACTGGCAGTCTCAGCATCATCTCCCTCCAGTGCACTACAGAAGTGGTTACTGAGAATATGGAAACAAATCACACACAGGAAAAGGATTCACTTCATCTGTTAGTCAACTGGATTTAACATTTTGAAAACCAATGAAATGCAACATAATCTAGCAGTTAAGAGCCTACACATCTGATGTCTCATAAGAGATGGGATCTTAACTCTGAGCTTTTTCAACTTCAGCTTCCATATGCATATAATGGGGCCATCAAGGTGAGGACCACAGTGTGCTTAGTCTAGGGTCAAGTACATGGTGATATCCCATACACTGGAGCGATTATTAATCTCCTACAAGCTTCATTACACTTTATCATAGTTAATGTTAATTTTCTCTCTTCCCCTCTGTGAAATGACAAAATACTACTGTTGTCTTCCTTGGGTAGGTCTACACCCAGCACAGTGCTTTGAACAGATATAATGTTTTGCTGCTAAACTTAGACTGCTCTTCTGTCTGAAAAGAAATCCCACGATGCCAAGAGTTGAGTGCATCTGGACATATGTACTCATTGTTCCCATCAACACAGCTTCCTTCTGCAATAAATTACACAAATATGGAGAATATTTTCTGTCTAGACTGATTCCAATGTGTTTGTCCATAATTATAGAATTGTTTTCTATATTTAGGTTCAATTAGTTCTAATTTTTTGGTAGGCCTGTTAATTAAAATTTACTAAACTACAATACAACATTAGAGGGGCCCTAAGTCCTAATGCATATACTGTCATATGAAGCCTAGACTTAGAAACTTTCTAGAGATAGCCACTGAACGAGAGCAATGTGGCTTTGCCAAATGAGTCCTTTCAATCTGGTGTACTTATTTCCCTCTCCTCCTCCTTCTCCTGCTTCTCTTCTTATACTTCTCCCTACTCCTCCTTTTTTTCTCCTTCCTTTTCATCTTTTACTAACTAGAAACTTATTTCTCAGCACATGCTGAATGGGTTTCCTTCCTCACTTGGACCAATTTTGTGCCAAAGAACACTAATCATTTAAACTCTTGCTAGTCAAACTCTTGCTGGTTCTAGGACCAGAAGCAATGAAATCACCTGGGAATTTGTAATGCAGAAGCTGAGACCCCCACCTCATGTGATTAGTTTGAGAAGCCTTACCTTAACCTATTTTTGGGGGGATCTAGGGAAGATATGGTTTCACCCACTAGAGGGCAGTAGGACGTGTGCACCACTGAGCATTACATTTATTTCCCAAGTATGATTAAAAGTTCTTTTAAGAATCACCTGCAGTTGCCACAGGGATAGTATACTTAGTTCCTTTAAAGGAAAAAACCACAAAGTCAAACCAGGTTACATAGAGAAATTCAACATGTGAGATTAATGAAAAAAGCAGTTCCATGGCACTAGCATAGTATGAAGTCAGGTGCCAAATCCTAAATTGTATTTCTGGCTCTTGTTCGAAGGTCACAGAATTATAAAGCTGGAAAAGCCTTTGATAATCACCTCTGGGGCAACCTCTTTATTTTACAGATGACGAAGGAGACTCTGAGAGGTTAACTGGCTCTTCCAAATTCATATACTCACTATCTGCCAAGCCAAATCTGGAACTACTATCAACAGACTCCCTACCAAGAGTAAAAAGTTTTTAACAAAACACTAAACATATCTCTGTAGTATTCCATGGTAAAATGGAGTTCATTTTTATGCTTTACACATATGGTGGGTTTAACACTATTAGTTCTTGTTTCTTAAGAGGGAAGATAGAAAGGGAAGCATGTGTGTGTGTGTGTGTGTGTGTGTGTGTGTGTGTGTTTCCCTTCAGCTATTTACATGCAATGGCACTACCATCAGAAACAAAGTAGATGTCTGCAGCTCCAGACCCAAAGTGTCCACATGTAAATATCAACCAATCATTAGGTATTGAGTAACCATAATATTCATGGCACGGTTTCACATTTCTTTTAGCATGATGCTAGCATGGTTTCTGCTCTTGGTGGTCTTTGGTTTTGTGTGTTATAATAGCTTGGCTGGTAACTGTTTTTAATTCTCAGTCCCATATGGTTTTTTGCATGCAAAATGGGATCAACAACATTGTGTCAGACCCAAAGATACAGAAGATGATGAAAACTGAACTGGTAGATCCTCATTCATCTAAGAAGCTGACGAGGCTTTACAGAGAAAGGAATCCTAATTGCACATACAACACCCTCAGTACAACTTGCTCACATGTCTTCAAAATGACCTTTTAAAGAATGTTTTAAATGTCAGTGCTTTTTTAGAAAACATTGAACCAAACATGGAAATCGCATGAGAAAAAATTCGGAGTCTCCAATTAAAGGAACAAAGCTACATTTTCAATTCCCTCTTCCCTTTTCTCTTATCAATGCAATTATTTAAGAAAAACTAAAGTTATGTAAAGTTAGCAGACACATTCCATTGGTTGCCTTTTAGTTTTGTTGATTGTTTCCTTTGCAGTGCAGAAGCTTTTTATCTTCATGAGGTCCCAATAGTTCATTTTTGCTTTTAATTCCTTGCCTTTGGAGATGTCTCAAGTAAGAAATTGCTGAGGCTGAGATCAGAGAGGTTTTTCCCTGTTTTCTCCTCTAGGGTTTTGATGGTTTCTTGTCTCACATTTGGGTCCTTCATCCATTTTGAATTTATTTTTGTGAATGGTGTAAGAAAGTGGTCTAGTTTCATTCTTCTGCATGTTGCTGTCCAGTTCTCCCAGCACCATTTGTTAAAGAGACGGTCTTTTTTTCCATTGGATATTCTTTCCTGCTTTGTCAAAGATTAGTTGGCCATACTTTTGTGGGTCTAATTCTAGAGTCTCTATTCTATTCCATTGGTCTATATGTCTGTTTTTGTGCCAATACCATGCTGTCTTGATGATTACAGCTTTGTAGTAGAGGCTAAAGTCTGGGATTGTGATGCCTCCTGATTTGGTCTTCTTCTTCAATACTACTACTTTGGCTATTACGGGTCTTTTGTGGTTCCATATAAATTTTAGGATTGCTTGTTCTAGCTTTGAGAAGAATGCTGGTGCAATTTTGATTGGGATTGCACTGAATGTGTAGATTGCTTTGGGTATTATTGACATTTTATGACATATCAGACAAAGGGCTAGTATCCAAAATATATAAAGAACTCACCAAACTCCACACCCAAAAAACAAATAATCCGGTGAAGAAATGGACACTTCTCTGAAGAATAGACACTTCTCTGAAGAAGACATCCAGACGGCCAATAGGCAATGAAAAGATGCTCAACATCACTCCTCATCAGGGAAATACAAATCCAAACCACACTGAGATATCACCTCATGCCAGTCAGAGTGGCTAAAATGAACAAATCAGGAGACTATAGATGCTGGGAGGGATGTGGAGAAATGGGAACCCTCTTGCACTGTTGGTGGGAATGCAAACTGGTGCAGCCGGTCTGGAAAGCAGTGTGGAAGTTCCTCAAAAAATTAAAAATAGATCTACCCTATGACCCAGCAATAGCACTACTAGGAATTTACCCAAGGGATACAGGAGTGCTGATGCATAGGGGCACTTGTACCCCCAATGTTTACAGCAGCACTTTCAACAATAGCCAAATTATGGAAAGAGCCTAAATGTCCATCAACTGATGAATGGATAAAGAAGTTGTGGTTTATATATATAGAATGGACTACTACTTGGCAATGAGAAAGAATGAAATATGGCCTTTTGTAGCAACATGAATGGAACTGGAGAGTGTTATGCTAAGTGAAATAAGTCATACAGAGAAAGACAGATACCATATGTTTCCACTCTTATGTGGATCCTGAGAAACTTAACAGAAGACCATGGGGGAGGGGAAGGGAGAAAAAAAAAGTTACAGAGAGGGAAGGAGGCAAACAATGAGAGACTCTTAAAAACTGAGAATAAACTGGGGGTGGAAGGGAGGGGAAAGTGGGTGATGGATATTGAGGAGGGCACCTGTTGGGATGAGCACTGGGTGTTGTATGGAAACCAATTTGACAGTAAATTTCACATTTAAAAAAAGTTAGCAGACATAAGCATTTGGATATTGATGGCTATAATGCAAGCAGATTCCTAGAGTCTCAGTTATCGAGCAAACTTCCAAGATAAAAAAAAATATGGTGAAACAACATCTGAGTGGGGAGACTCCAGCAACAAAGAAGCTCCAAAATTAGTGCATATGTTTCTTAAAGAAGTATCTAATCTTGCTTAATTTCTATGTTGACAAAAAATTTCAATCCAGCTCCCAAATAAATGTTTCCAAGTTACTTCCCATGTACCACCTCTCTTTTAACCTTTATCCTGTGCAAATGATGTCATAACCAATGGTAATAATTTTACCGGTTGTAACTGTTTATAGTGTTAGCCACAAAATCTTTTTTTTTAACTTTTTTTATTTTGAAGTTTATTTATTTGACAGAGACACCGAGAGAGAGAGACAGAGAGAACAAGTGAGCACGGAGTGGCAGAGAGAGAGAGGGAGAGAGAGAATCCCAAGCAGGCTCTGCACTGTCAGCACAGAGCCTGATGTAAGCCTCGAACTCATGAACCATGAGATCATGACTTGAGCAGTAACCAACAGACACTTAACCGACTGAGTCACCCAGGCGCCCCACAAGATCATTTTTAATTATCAGAATATGAATGCGAAATATAACTGCTAGGATTCAATCAGTCTGAATAAAAGATGCAAGTAGTTGTTTCTATTTTAAACTGAATAGGCAACAGTTTAGCAAAAAAAAATGACAATATCTAATCAATTGAGCAAATACATAATCCCTAACCTGTAAACAATTTAAATTGTTAACTATTTTTATAGGGTGTTTCCCCTACTATAAAAACAGTATGACCATAAAGACAAACAGTAGCATTTAATAAACTTTATTTTTAGCATTTATATAAAAATGTATATGCAGTTATTTTAGGAGAATATTACCATTTGGAGTTACGCTATGTATTTCATCTGAGAATATTCTTTCTTTTTTTTCCCCACTATAATAAAAAGAATAGCTCTCAATTATTGCCAGTAATATTAGTGGCATATTCATGTTTATATCTCAAATATGCTTTTAATTTTCTGAAGCAGAGGCAAATTGCTGGTGATATCTTAATGTTTAGAGGTGGTTAATGCCAAAAGGCTTGGATCTGATCTTAAACTGAATATTTCCCAGATGTGTGGCAGGGTGAAAGGTGGAACAGCTAACAGAAACCAACTTCCTATCCATGTTAGACTTACTTAGGTGAGTTTAAAGTAAGGATTAATTAGACAATGAGACTTCATAAGCAGTCACCCTCACAGCTCCCACAGATAAAAGCTGAGGACCTGTTCAGTTGTAACATAAGCCATATGTTGAGAAAGAGTAGTTATCAACTACAATTGTCTCCTTGCACCTTGTTTATAATGCCTTTTTAGTCAACTTTCTTTTGAAAATCAAATACTTTTGGAAATGTTGAAAAGCTATTCACTGAAGGATTAAAGAACTTGCAGTTTTTGAGTAAGTATCAGCTATTGAAGTAGCAAAAATATATGCAAAACATTTAATTCATACGGATGAGCTCATAAATATAAAAGGACAGCTTAAGAATGACAAGAGGAAACTGCTATTAATGTGGCTTATCCTAGACCAGCTTTGTACTAGCAGATACCCTGGGGACACTAAGGCTCTAAAAACTCTATGTCTCCGTGGGAAGCCAGGCTGCCTATTTCAGGAAGAGGAATTTGGCACAAATTCACAGTTGTTTGTCCAGATTCAGCAGAGGCTAAAGATGAATTGGAACAAGATCTTGCCAGTTAGCCATTCTGAAGGGCTGACAAGAGTTTGCCACCTACAACAGCTGTTTTCTGTTGGAGCCTAGAAGGTAATTTTACCAGGACTACTTAGAAGGTCTGAGCCATAGATGTCAAAACAAATGTTTTTGATATTGAATATATGCTCATTCCGTGGTATTTTTCACTTAAGTTATCGTGGCAATATGGGTGCTGGTTGAGGTTGGAGGTGTTAATGAAGAAGAGAGTGGTGTCAGGTTAAAAGCCTACTATCAAAATATGCCAAACTATTAGGACAAGATCTGCTTCAACACACATCATAAAAACTAGATTTGGTGAAGTCAAAAAAAAAAAATCAATGAAATGTACCTGTTTGCTAAAAGTAAGAGCAAAATCTTCATTTGTAATATCAATTCTTCAAATATATCATATATCAACAAGTTATTCTGGATAGGGATCTACATGAGATAATTTTCCTTATATAGTTTTCTCCTTAATCTTTTTAAAAGTATTTATGAACATAGGTAAGACTGTCAGGCTATGGTAAGAATTGAGGGAAGTATGAAGAATCTGAGAAAGTATCTTGCAAAGAAAATAACTATATGTTTTTCTGCCTCTAATAAATTGGTCCAAAAATTCTGTTTACTTAAAGACTTAGTGTGTCAATACTTTGCTTCAATTTAAAAGTCAAAAATACCTCTGACTTTCCAACACGATTACCTTACACAGTAATTAGCGAGCAAGGGCAACTGAAAAAAGAAAACAATCAGATTCCAGTAGGTAGTACACTCCTCACTCTCTAGGGATGCCAGTATTTTTGGAAGAGCTGAATGAAGTTGAAGGGGAAAAAAAATGAAAACAGTGGTCAGGTACAGGCATTTCACAGGATGGTGTTCATATCCCTTGAAGTTTGTGAGTGGGCAGACAGCTAAGAAAATGTCTCAGAAGCTCTCTTTTTGGAAATCAAGTTTGTGTAACTGGACAAGACATGTGCCACAAGTCTGTGCAATTAGATCACATAGCCTAGTACCACAAACATAATTATTAGCGGCTGTTTTTGTTGAATGGCAGGTTAGAAAAACAGTGAAAAGAGGAGTTGATGATGATGGATGGGGAAAGGCGTGAAATGGCTGTGCTCTTCTAGGAGCTTTTAAGTCTCAACATAAAGAAAAGACTCTGTCATCCTCTCCGGACTTAAAGTGTTGACTGAGAAAGCAAAGAGGGATGAGAAGGCTGTTTGTAGGCTAGAGGAATAAAGATAGGATCTCCCACCATGTCAGAAAGTTGTTAAGCACTCAAGGTGAAAACACCCATTGGGGTTTCAGAGTCAACAAGTAATTGTTTGTATTTGGACACTGGCAGCAGACTTCATTACCTTAACATTCTTGACCAAGTTTCTGAGGCAAAGGACAGACCTTTGGTGTGGACTGAGTCCACTGGAGTGGTGTGGACTGAGATTCTAGACTTCAAGGTTAGGGGACTTTTTTAAAGCTTTTCAAATAGGTTCTTATGACTGCACACCTATGTAAGGAGAAGGAATAAAGTGGTCTTTGACTTTTGTTGTGGAAGAAGCGAGTAGAATTTAGGAGGAAAAGATTGAGCAGAATAATTCTGTACTTAGGTTTGGGACTTCATTTTATTCTTTCTCTTCCAATACCATGCAAGTTACCGTGGCTCTTTTCATGCTCGGTAGGTGGCTTTCATACACAGTAAACATCCAGTATTTTTTAATGTTTTCATAGGATTACATAAGGTAATCAGTCCCTCGAGGTAACGACTCATAACTTTGAGTTGAATATATATACCCAAGATTAATGTGAGGGATCAGTCTCTGGGTCAGAGACCCAGTAGAAGAAAAATTGGGCCAGTGGAGGGGGACAATGTTGTGCTCCTCTACATTCCTATCTGCCGCAGAAGGTGAAAATGAACTGGCTTCTGATTTTACCCAAGTACCCAGGGTCGCTTGGCACCCCAAATTAAGAAGGGATGTCTGCCAATAGCTTTCTCTCTTTTCCTCTTTCCAGAGGAAAGTAAGTAGGCCAAAGTTGAAACAGGTACTTTGCACATTAATTTATTCAGATAAATTAATTTGTTCCATGATTCTATACTGGGCATCTGCTATGGGCAAGGTGCTGGTAGTACAGATGTGGTCCATACAACAAACAAGAGTCATGCTTTCAATAAACTAAGGGAAAATTGAGACTCTACCTCCAACCAAATTCATTCTCCTTGTTCTTCGCTGTAGTTCTCACTTCTGCCCAATGATCCACGATCAGAGTTTTGAAAGAAGTTGCAACAGGCATACTGAACCATTTCTCCTTGATAAGAAAATTGGCCTACTTCTCTTATCAGTGCATCAAGAATTAAGTTCAGCTACAGAGTAGCTGTAACCTGTCCATAAATAAAAACTGCTTAATAGAGTTTTATTCCTCAGCCCCATTTCTATGGTCTGCCATGGTTTAATCAAGCTTTTTGAGCTTTCTCAGAGCATGTCTATTTTTATTTATTTATTTGCTTAGTTTTTACATTTTTATGATTGTATTTTAACCAGTTTGTTTGTATAAGACAGTCGTGCATGTTTCTATTCATATATCTATTTAATAACACTGACCAAAAATGTATACTGTATTACGGTCCTGGATTTCTGGGTCTGTTTTGGTAAAATAAGGACACTTTAAATATAGCTCCTCCTAAAATTAAATTATGACACTAGATTTGACATCTCTTTGGACATCATTTGTAAAGATTCTTATACGAAAACAAACAGGGTTTACTTTGAATCTTACCCAAGAATAATCTCCACTGAAATATTTCAATGTTTGTACTAAATTAAATTATATTATAATCAGAGTTTTCTTTTGGCTATCTAGAATTAGTAGGAGAGGAGGAAACATTTGCAATAGAAATCAAATAGTATGAAACTATTGAATACTACTTGATTTTTATAGATATTTGAATTAATTTACTAACCTGACTTGCTAAAAAGCCAACCACTTTGCCTAGAAATGTATTTTGCCATTTCTTTTTTTTTTTTAATTTTTTTAATGTTTATTTTTGAGACAGAGAGAGACAGAGCATGAACGGGGGAGGGTCAGAGAGAGAGGGAGACAGAATCTGGAACAGGCTCCAGGCTCTGAGCAGTCAGCACAGAGCCCGACGCGGGGCTCGAACTCACGGACGGCGAGATCGTGACCTGAGCCGAAGTCAGACGCTTAACCGACTGAGCCACCCAGGCGCCCCGCATTTTGCCATTTCAATGGCAGTTTGACAAATTATTTTCAAGTTTTTAGCTTCTGTTTTCCCTATCCCATATCTATACACTGAAATTTTAATCATCATAAATTTTTATAAATTATCATATTTCAGGTGAATTTAATCATTATTTGACAATACTATATACACTAGTCTGAATTGAGCAAGTGAATTCAAATTCCTTCTTACAATTGATTATATGAATTAAATAATATTAATTGAGTCTTCTGGGGGGGGATGTTTTCAGATTTTGATAAATAAACATAAATGAAAACATTTCTTCAAAATATAATATTGTGGCATTTCATCCAGCGTAACTAATGTATCCTACAAAGAAGTTAAGACAACTTTTCTCTGCATATATTTTTTCCCCCAAATTTTAAAGGTTTTCACGATTTTGGATAAAATTTTGAGTAAAGTGAAACATTTGCAGTTAGCGTGATTTAGGTCAAGTCAGTGCATTCATTCTATTTCTTGCAGTGTTTCTCCTCTATCAACTTTTCACTTTTGGTTTTCTCTTCATCTCTTTTTTTCCATAATCTGGATCCCAGAAATATTTTATGTGTAAGAACTCAGGTACATAGTAGTTGTAACCTATCTTCTAGTCTTAAATACTAAATTTTCAGCACGTTTTATTCAGACAAGTTGACTAAGACTTGCACTAAGATGAGTGTGAAATAACACTTGCCTAAAATGCTGATAAATAATTATTTCCTGACATAATTCAATAAGGTTAAATGGACAAAAAGCAATCTTTGGAGAGGGAAATAAAAAAGAAAAATTGTTGTATTATTAAATCTATTGATCTAGCACAGTGCCATGAAGAGACCTTAAATGACCACCTGCAAGTATTTGTTGACCGATGATCAATCGGGAACACTCCAGAGTCACATTTAATTTGCAGTTAAAAATGCAGCAGAAAATTATTCTTTAACACACTTTAACAATTAATTTACAATTTGGAGTACTGTCCCTAAAATTGTGTTGTTAGTTTCTGGTACTTTTAACGGTAGGTCAATGACAATGGCTAAACTATAATACTGTTCAATTGAATATAGCCTTAAATTGAGAAATTATTTAGAATTTGCCACTGTGTTCGTCAATAAGGCCAAGCTAATGACTACATTTGTCCTTGAAGCACCAGTTAAAAATGTCAAAAGGTCATTCTGGTCTTTAACAAATTAAGAAAAATATGTATCCTCTTATACAGAGAATTTTCTGCTAATGCGGGTCCTGTTTATGTCTGAGGTTCTAAATTCATGTCACGGTATCTCAAAGAACTGTGGATGATAGAGAAACTAAATCATTTAGGTTGCATTATGCTGAAAGGGCATCTGGAGGCTAAAATAGCACAGGGTGGCCCAGAACTAGGCTAATGATTAGCCCACTCTGGTGTCCTCTTTTTAAAAGTGGGGAGATCATTCCAGAGCAAGTATATGCCTTTAACTCTGGGTGGAGGATAACAGATCAAGTGACTACTGATTTGTAGCAATTTCTTGGCCATAGGCATAACAATAGAGGGGTCACATGGTACCTTAATTTTTAGAATGGGGACACAAGTAGCCCTATGAGAATGCATGTAAAATACTTAAAGGAGTAACTGAAGGCACTTCAGTTTCAACCAACATTTCCACACTCTTATTCAGGGTAAGAAAATGATGATTATGATAATCTTCTTGCAAATCTCTAAAAAAAATTACCTATAGACAACGATAAGGTATATTTGTACACAAATACCAAGTCCACATGGCTATAGTCATGCAGATGTTGAGTCCCACACGTATCAAAAATACACAAAAGAGGGGTGCCTGGGTGGCTTAGTTGGCTGAGTCTCAGACTGTGGATTCTGGCTCAGGACATGATTCCAGGGTCGTGGGATCAAGCCCTGCATCTGGATCCACGCTGAGGGTGGAGCCTCCTTAAGATTCTCTCTCCCTCTCTCGTTCTCTCTCTCTCTCTCTCTCTCTCTCTCAAAATAAATAAATAAACATTTTAAAAATACACAAAAGAAAAACCTAGGACTTCTTTCCACATTCTTTAAAATTTTTTCATTGATGTTAGGCCGCTAACATTATGTGTGTCTATTCCTGTTTGTGGTTCTGTTTCTCTGTTTCTGTCAATGCTTTTTTTATGTCAAAAACCTGCTCCATTTCTGAACTGTAGTGTATAGAACAGTGTGTGGTCCTTGCACCAACAGATTCAGCCATTCCCTAGGAAATGGCTAGAAATTCAAATTCTCTGGCGCCTCCCCAGATCTAGTAAATTAAGAAGCCCAGCAATCTGTGTTTAAACGAAGCTTCCAGATAATTCTGATGCATGCTTAAGTTTGAGAACAGCTGATATAAAAAAATGAGCCAACTTCAGCAGATAGTAAATACCTATTCAATACCCACTTCTCCAGATTCCATGCAATCCTATGAACTGTATGCAATTAGTCCCAATTTGCAAATGAGGAAACCAAGACTCAGGAATTATAAATCACTTATTCAAAGTCATTTTGATGGATGAGTAACAAAGCTGAGATGCTAAGCCAAGTTCTTCTGCTCTTTTAGAGCCATTTCCCTCTCATTTATACTTCTTCCATTAATTTCGTCACATAAAATATGACTTTGATGTTCCCTTTAAAATTTTGTGTGTATGTGTGTCTGAAATTACTGGCCACCTCATTGTGTGTGTGTGTGTGTGTGTGTGTGTGTGTGTGCGCGCATGATTGAGAGACAGACAGACAGATGGTGGAAGGCAGGGTGGAGAGAAATGAAATGGGAATATAAGTAGGCAATACAAAAAATAAAAGTAGTATTACAAATGTTGCTGTCCAGTTACTCTCAATTTACAGCATTAGAAACATTTTGGCATTCTTTCAAGACAGTTAAGCTAGAGTCTAGATGCAATTTTTGATATTGTTGAATCAAGTAAATATGCAATTCCAAACAGGGCTACTTAAGCTAAGAGCCATACCCCTCAGCTATGTGCTCTCCTTTCCCAGTCTTCAAAAACACATTCTCTTCTTCCTTTTTGCATTCACCACTCATAGACTATTTTGCAGGGCATATGCTACCCATGAATTTGGTGACAGTTTTCTACTCATAATTTCTGTGAAACTTTTTGAGCTCGTGTAATTGAAGCAAACAAACAGCATCAAATGCTGTTAAAGGTGATAAGACAGATTTTATTCAGACTACTGTAGTAAGGGAGAGAGATTACAATATTAACTGAGCTCAACTCCAACTAAGCCAAAGATGAATGAGGTTCTAAGGGAGAACAAAGGATTATGAGACTGGAGGAGGTGAGAAAAAAGAGAAGAGTCTACATGGAAGTGAAAAATTATGGAAGGGAATAAGTAGAGAATCACTGAAAATAGTTTGGGAAGGTAGGTTTGGACAATGTATGATTTAAAGCTGGATAGAATTGTGTTTTCTTAAGTAAAGACTCAGCATAGGACCTGAGGTCACCTTTAGGGACAGAGCCTATTGCAGGTGGAAGGCAGGCTTAAGTGTGGTCAAGTCTCTTTGCAAAGTGTTCAGGGAAGATCCTCTGTGCTCTGTGAGAGCAGCAGTTACATAATGTGTTGAGGTTTCAATTAATTTAACTTTCACATTAAAGAGAAATGAAAACATTATTTGAAATATTTTTAATTATTACAATGGAAACTATTTAGCTTTGAAAACTGCTATGTATTTTTTCTGGACATAATCTTATGAGCCTAGAATCTATTGGACTTCCTAGATGTAAAGTAGCATTTCACTGTCAAAAACCATGAGTGGAATCATGTTTTCAAGACATTAAAGAGTGTAAATGAACTACCAGCTGAAATAATAATTGCTGTATAATTTTTGCAACCTTGGTAATTATGAAGCAAAATTATACCCCATTAGATTGTTTGCAAATTATCACAATTTTTATAACATAAGAAAATTATATTTGTTTTATCATAAATATAAAAGATGAAACTAACATAATTTGTTCTAAATATAAGCCTAAATATTATCATGTTTCCCCAGAATTTTGCACATTTGTGTAGAACTTCACTCTCTGGAATGTAAGAAAGAATGTATCAAAAAGAGATTCTAGGATTTCTACACAAAACCTCATATCCTGTACTCAGAAAAAAAAAACACCATCAAAACCTGCTCATAATTTTGACTCAATTCTAACCAGACCTCATATTAATTTATCAGCTTATTTTAATGGAGGTACTCATAAGCCCCTTAGAGCATCCTACTTTCACAGCAGAGAAAGTCATTAGAGATAATGTCATCAAGAAAAATATTACATTTTGATTAGTAATCTCCATATATGAACAAAAAAGTGAATGAACTTGAAGATGAAGGTGCCAAATTATTTTTTAATGAAGTCTAAAAAGCTATAAAACTTTAATTACCTAGAAAATTAATCTATATAAAAATTAATCTCTTTGTGTTAACTAATCGGTATGTGTCTCTAAAATACCTTTTGAAATCTAAAAATCAAGTGTCTGCTAGAATATGGAGAAAAGTATTCAAAACAGATAAAACAGTCTTTATTACTGCCTTTTTTATTTTGCTATTTTTAACTTTATTCAACAAAACCTGATTTAGTGGAAAGAGAATGGGCCTTGGATCCAAACATTGAACCTACCCTACCCCAGGTGGGTGTGTGTTCACCAATTGATTGAATTTCTCCAAGGCCCAATTTCAACATGTACAGAAAATAATGCTTAGCTGATACGTTTTGTGAGACTGAGATATGAATATAAAAAGTATATGATACAAGACAGTCATTCTGTATTAGTTCTTGATTTTTATACTATTACTCTCTTCCAATTCAACTTACCCCAACCGGTGCTTTTCTTAACCAGGAAAGCTGCCTTGAGACCTCATGCTCTAGATAGCCTTTCTGATCCATGTCTGACACCCCTTTTCTCACAATTTTAATAATGAATAGTTGAGGAGCCATACATATATTAAGAAAGTTTAAAGGAGTTTCAGATTTGTAATAATTGCCTATAAGTAACAAATATTTATATTTTGCAATCCACTGACTTTTCCTTTGAAGTATACACATTTTGGCATTTCCTTTTACTTTCATTTTCATTTTATTTGGATGTAGAGTTATTAATTTATCTCAAGGATTTACAAATTTTACTATACTATCGAAAGAAAAAAATTCTGTATTTAATGAATGCTGAGTTTTCCTTTATTCAGCTAGTTGCTGGACTGCCCACTCATTGATTCATTATGATTCATTCAATAAAAATATATTGAGCTCATATTATGAACCATGTATGTATGCCCTGTTCCTATTAAAAAAAAAAAAATGAACATCATTGCGATTTCTATGGTTCTTTGAGAAAGATACATTACGGAGATACGACTCACAGGTGATTCTCAAGTCCGCAGATGGAGCCATTTAGCCCCATACTCTAGGGTATGGCCACACAATCTCTGAGGTGTATAGTGTAAATGTGATAACAACTCCAGAAAGTCAGAGTCAGGAGTACAGGCCTTTTTATATTAGTATATAATTAGAAATTATAATTAGGATATATTATATTATATTATATTATATTATATTATATTATATTATATTATTTGGGACACTTGACAACAATCATGAGAAAGAGATTTAGTTTAGAGAAGTTAGGATTTGTTTACTACACTATACTAATTATAATATGTTTCAGTACATTGTCTAAAACTATCAAACATTATAATTTTGAGTAAAATGTTCGGAGCGAAATAACAGATGTGACAGATTTTGGATTCGTGAGGCTCTGACATTTATGGAGCTGCTTCCAAGTTTCACAACAAAGTTTTTCAAAAGTACATTCTTCACCCAGGAGAGCACCACTGCTACTCAATAAAATACAATCTATACTTGTATCAAGAGTGGTCCCTACAAAGTACAATTGGTAGAGTCAACCATAGCTCAAATACACACTGAATCCCTCTCCCTCCCCCATGCCTTTCTTTACTCATTCACTTTTCTCCATGCATATTATTCTCCTCAACTTTTCAAATTCTTACCTACTAAAATCCTATCCCTGAAAGATTCACCCAAAACATCAACCATCTTCTTCAGGACAACATTTTATTATTTAAAATCATGACAATGTATTTTCTCTCTCATATAGCACTTAAAACATTTTCCTTGTATTGTAATTAATTATTTGTGTCCTTATTCTACCCAGTTTTAAAACTCCTTGATGGTAAAGACTGTGTCTTGTCTTTGCCTCCTCCATAGTAAGAGATAACATAAATCCTACAGTGTTGCTTAATAGGTATTAGCCAAATTAATTTACTCAGATAATCTCTAGGATTCCTTTATATATTCATGTTCTGTTTATTTAGGAGAGAATAATGGAATTTTGCATTTATTTTTATATCTAGTTTTCCCCTTGTCTGTACCAATTTTATTAAAGTTTTACTTGCTTTTTACTTTCTCCTATTTTTTAAAGTTGCCTCTTACTTTAAAAAAATGTTTAAGGAGAAAGTTACCATGATGGCCAATAGCTTGTTTATTCTAATAGCCCCAAAAGAGAAGTATTCTTGGTCCAACCTGATTGCTGGGGAGAAAATCAGTCAGATGCTTCTCTTCTGGAGAAGGATGAAAAGCATAAACTGGAAGAGAAACTTGTGAATGGCCCTCCTCAGATTAACTACCCAATGATTCATCAAAACATAACTCATGCCTTGGCAAGTTAAAAGAAAAGATGATTTACATGAAAATTGTGACTTCTAGGTTATTTCCATTTGGACTTCATCAGTTTGCAAAATCCTCCCCATTACTATGGTGATGTTCCATTCTTTGGTAGAATCTGCTCATAAACAGGAGCTGATTTATGTCACAATCACTTGTAATGTCAATAATCAAACTTCATCATGTAGGATTTTAAGTATAATTCAAAATATACTTTACAGATTGCTACTATTTACTTACATGAATTTGAATTTGCCAAATACTGGCTTTTTCTAATATGGTTTTTAAGTAATATATTTTTATATAAAATACTTCCTATTTTCCAGAATACAGCATGGTTGATACCTTGAGCCTTATTAACTCCCTAATCTCACTTCTTATGACTTTCTGCCTTGCTCCTTGTTCTCTAGTTGGTAAATCAAACTTATGATTTTTCTGGAAAACACCATACTGTTTTCACCTTAATGCTTTTGTTCATGTCTTCCCACCTTTCCCCTGAATGCCTCTTGTGCAACCTTCAAAACTCAGTTCAAGTCTCATCTCCAAAGAGGAAGTCTGCCTTGGAGCCACAGCCAATATGAGCCACGTTTATTTTTGCCTCTTTTGTCTTCCATCTTAGCTCTCACTATCACTTAATATGTTTTATTGTAATTCTCTGTGTATTTGTCTTTTACTCCCAGTAGAGCACAGATTTTGATTGAGGAGGAGGGGTTTTAGATTTTGATTGATTCATTTGATTTTATGTTCCCATTTCCTACAAGAGTGCCCTTCTCCTCATAGGTCTTCCTATGTGTCTGAATTAAACTGTCCCAAAGCTCTTAAACAGATTTAGAAAACCACTTGGGATATTCATCTTTTAAGAGACATCAAAACTGATGCTGTTACAACAAATTTCACTACAAGAATATGTCTTTAAATTTAAAAAAACAGCTGACATATATGAATGGGAAATATAATTTGTGTTCCCTTTCATCGATGATATAATTTTTAGGTGTTAGTTTCTTTGAGTAACAAAACAGTACTTTATAACTTTTGAGATAATTGTATGCTCATATAAGTTGTAAGAAATACAGAAAAATTTGTATGTCTTTCACTTTCCCTTAGGAGGTCATCCTTTAATTGGCATTGAATTTTGAACCAAAATACACTAAGTTATTAGTCTAACAACCATAAAGCAAAATTCTGGTTCTCCTTTGCAAAAATACTTTTTTTTTAAATTTTCTTTTTTTTTCTTTTTAGTGTTTATTTATTTTTGAGAGAGAGACAGAGAGACAGAGTATGAGCAGGGGAGGGGCACAGAGAGAGGGAGACACAGAATCCGAAGAAGGATCCAGGCCCTGAGCTGTCAGCACAGAGCCCAACGCAGGGCTCAGACCCGTGAACCATGAGATCATGACCTGAGCCAAAGTCTGATGCTTAACTGACTGAGCCACCCAGGCGCCCTGCAAAAATACTTTTTATTGGAAGACTTGATCATTCTCACCAAAGAACACAGAACACTGGAGAGATTTTTTATGAAAAATGGATAAGTCCTCTAGACTTGAGCCCCTCAGAAAGTCACTTTCGTATTAACAGATGTTTATAGTAAAGACAGTCATTGTTCATTACCACAAAATTATCAGATTATAATTTGCTGGCATATGTTATACCATAAAAGTTCTTTTTCAGAATTTGAAAGACCCTTAAATCATCTAGTTCTTCCCACTTTGTATTTTGAAGCATAGTGAACCTTTTCACGCCAGTCTTAACTGGTTACAGAGTGGGGAAAATGGTTCATTGACTGAATGGATTCTTTCAATATCGAGATTCTATTTTGTGCAAAGCAGAAAAACCCAGGGGTTTCCAAGCTAAATATGATATATCATTGTCCAGTGCATGCTCAGAAGTGATTGGTCAAGGATTTGGTAACATTTGTCTCACGTTTCTCCTTTTGTCAACTCAGTCTGTTACTATAGATTAACCCCACTACATCTTGTTCACCTTCAAAAATCCTGCTTTACTCTTTGCTTCAATCTTTCATTCTAACAATTTCTAGTTACAAAAGCATATATAGGGAACATCTTGCAATTTACTGACAGTGCTTACCTGTTTCTCAGGCAAAGTAAATACTGGCCTAAATATTTTGCCCCAGAATTCAACCTCCTGCCTCACTCTGTATCTTCTGCTTGTGACATAAAATATATTAGATTCCCTTCCCTGATACTTAGACATTTTCCTCTGTGGCATGCCTATTAAAGACTATTATCTTGATGAGTCATTTTGTCAGATGGCTTTCCAACAGGATTCCCTTGAGACAATGGGAAAGAGAGGGGAGATATGATGGAGAGACAAGTAGTCAGAGATGGAGAGAAATAGTTTGAAAGCCAGAGCTTAGGTATTGGATCCATCATTATTGACCTGTGTCACCTCATCATCTTGTATCAGTTATATAATCTCATATCCTCTGGTTTGTTTCATCTGTAATTAAGGGCAATGCCCATCTTAGAGGAGTGTTGTGAGAATTAAAGAAATAAACTATAAGAAAATATTTTAAAATATGCAAATAACTGAGTGTATTTGTTTGTACCTTGAGGGCAACTAGCTGCATAAGGAAACAGGATACTAAAAATACAGATACGGTCTCCTTCACCCTTTGTAACCTATCCTTGGTTTGAGCTTGCCAACTGAGATTTATTTCACCCTACTATTGAGGGAGTGTGTTGTGTTAGGTCAGAGGCTTCCTACAAGATACATGGAAAGAATGATTCATTCATGGCATGTAGTCTAGCTCTCTGGTTTTGTCAACTTTGCAGTGGGGGAACTCAAACATTTCTATTGGCCTCCACATGGCTGGTCCACGTAGGACGGATGAGGAGGAAAGAAGGTATTCATGTCTTAAGAACAAGCCACTCTTTCCCTACGGGAAGGTATATGTATAAACATCCAATTTGTTGAGCACATTTAGAATGGCATTTCTTATGACAGTTGATACATAATAAATGATAACGTATAATCACCTTTCAGATTTTATGGGCTAAGCCAATGGGAATTTGTATGTTCTGTCCAGGATTTACACAGTTGGGTGAGGGAGGAGTTCCAAAATCTATTAAATGGGAGAGGAAATTTATTTTCTTTAATAATATTTAAGGAGGCACTAAAGCTCTAGCTGCAGGCAAGTTCTAATTATTTTATACGTACCAGCTCATTTATTCCTCACAACACGACTAGGAAGGAGGTACTATCGTGTTGCCCATTTTACAAATGAAATGTAAACACAAGCGGTTCAGTGACTTCTCCTGTGGTCATTCACCAGTACATGTAAAGCCAGATTCAAACCCAGACACTCTGGATCCAGAAGCCTTTGCTATTCACCTGAGAAAGCTTTTCCGAGTTCTAGAATAAGAAGTAGTCTTAGCACCTGAGGGTTTCTTAACCTAAAATAGGTTTGGGGTAAAATATCAAATGCTCTCCCTTTAGTTACCTACATACTTTTCAGAGAAAATTACCTTTAGATGCACCAACCAAAATATGTGTATGAGGAGAAAAGTTCTCTTGTCTATCAGTTACAAAAACCCTCAGCTTTCCATTCTTTTTAGGGGGGGAAAAGCCTTTAAAAATGCTGATGAATACTGGATATTCTCCCAACTCAGAGTAGTAATTTTGCTATTTTACAGATAATGTGGATGTTGGGATCAGTCTTTCTGTATCTCAGAATGTCAACACATTTTCCCAAACTGAATTTATCAGTTAAATGTAGCCAAGAGATTTAGTTTATCTGAGTATCCTACAACAGAGAAATAGTTTACCACTGTTTTTACAGATTGAGGTAAATCTGACATATTATTGACATATGCTATGGATTTAATTTAATACCATAGTACAGATGTGTGTTCTGATAAGTTTTTTGTGAAATCTAGGCTACGATAGAGTTGTTTCAATATTTATGGGGTTGAAAATGTAGAGTTAGCAAAGGAAGTATTTTAATTAAAACAACATTTTTCCTTATATGCTCAGAATAAAAATAGGGGAATTCTTTTAAAGACTTACTATTTTTTCAATATAACTCCTGGGTTTTTAGGCACATTGAAAGAGGTTTGGGGTTTTTTTTCCCCAGTTTTTTAAATCTACTAATTTTAGAATGATCAGAAATTAAAACTCAGTAGGTCTTCTGATTTTCTTTCTTTCACCTAAATTTATGCGACTCTTTAAGTTTAGCTATTGTTGTTTTTTGTGTGTTTGTTTTTTCCATTGTATGGTTTAGGTATCCTGGAGATAACTTCAGTGGAAATCGGAGTTGTTGCCGTCAAAGCCATTAACAGCAACTATTATTTAGCCATGAACAAGAAGGGGAAACTCTATGGCTCAGTAAGTATTCTGCTTTAATTTTCCAAGTCCGCTGTAGTAAATCATTACCAGAGTTTTGGAATGTTTCCCTCAGACATTGAAGAGCTTTGTTATCATTCTATTGCTAGTAAATAGAGCCACAGTGGGCTGGTCACCAGAGTTTCAAGGGCTGGCAAAGCGGCTCTTGCAACTCTGTAATTTCCTCTGTTGTTCACCCATCAGTCTACCACACAAGCTGTTACTGGCATTCGTCAGTCTATGCTCTGAACTGTTAAAGGGTCAGACTCTCACGGAAGCATCTGGTCAGATTGGCACGGGTGCTGCAGACAACTTGGAGAAGAATCATTGAAAACAAAGATCTTAAATTAAGGAGGAAATCATATACTGTGTTTTAGAGCTGGTATTTTGTATTCTTTTAAAATATGAGACGGGGAGACAGATTAAGAAATTTACCATTTGTGTGCCGTTCAATCAACTCCAGATTTTTATTTATGTGGGTGACAATCATTAATTCAGTGATGGAGCTGGAATCCAGCCAATGCTTTGAGTACCTATATCTCTGGTGTTTCATAGCAAGTATTAAGGCCTATGACTTCAAAATGTGTAAATAACCTTATTTTGTTGATTAGCATAAGGATGATGGTAGTGGCTGCCTACAGCCAGCAGGTCCCAAACTTCAGTATGCATCACAATCACCGGGAAGATTAAATCACATTTCTAGATTTTTTGATACGCTAAAGCTGTGGTAAGTTCTAGGAATTTGCATTTATTTTTCTTTTCTTTCTTTCTTTTCTTTCCTTCCTTCCTTCCTTCCTTCCTTCCTTTCTTTTGAGAGAGAGAGAAAGAGAGAGAGAGCACAAGCAGACAAGCAGAGGACGGGAAAAGGAAGAGGGAGAGAGAGAGAATCTCAAGCAGATTCCACTCCCAGTGCAGAGCCTGGTGCAGGGCTCAATCCCACAAACCGTGAGATCATGACCTAGCTGAAATCAAGAGTCAGACACTTAACCGACTGAACCACCCAGGCCCCTCAAGAAATGGATAATTCTTAAATGAACAGTGTCATCAAAACATTTACTACTTCTCTCATTTCCCCACTTTTTTCTTCTGTCCCAACACAGCTCATGTACTGTGCCTATGATGCTTCTTGAACTCTAAGATGTGTGAATTATTTTGTCCCATCTCTGTATCTAAAGTAGACGCCCACTTTCTAGCATAGCACCCCCTTTTACTTATCTGCAATGGGATTCATCGGAAAAATCTCTCATTACTGTGTTTCGTGTTTACTATCTTCCCCCAATTTATTGTAAACTTTAATTGGGCAGGGTCTGCCTTGTCCTGCACTATACCCTCAGCACGCAGTCCATCCAGAGCACAAAGTCATCAACGCCTAAACCTAACCACCTCTCCTAGCAGCTCATCCCATCGTAGGCTGTACTCTCCACTTTCAGCCCATTTCAGAAAGTCCATTTTCTAACCACAGTGCATTTGGTTTGCAATTTTGCATTACCACCAGGAAGAGTAAAATATGATGGCTTCAAATTAAAGGAAAAATCTACTCCAACTGAATGTCCCTCTCAGGGTGGACTAGGACTAGGAATTTCGCACCGAAGGGTATGCCATCAAAAGTCATGAGGACATACCTAATATAATTCTGTGTATCAGTGGCAATGCTTATAAATTCTTGTCATCTGTTTTCAGGTGATCTCCACTGATGCCAGAAACCGTCTTGAAAATATTAGGCCAACACTCAGAGTGATTAGCTAAACCAGCTCTTTATTCTATTCTGTATTGAATATTTTCCTCTGTTCCCTTTTGGGAAATGTATGTCTCTCTCATATTCTCATTATTCCTTCTCCGAATAATGCATCTATGGTATTCTTGGTTTCCACATGACTGACAGAATTAGGTTAACTAGAAAATGGTGTTTAAATAAAACAGGCTCTCATCCAGCCTGATTTAAGGACCAAAGAAATTTATGAGGCATCCTGAGGAAGTTTAAAACCTTTCTCTAAACTACCAAAACCCTACTTTTGAGATCTTGCTCTAGCCTAGCCTTTTTTTTTTTTTAACTTTAATACTGATGATTCGCCTAAATGCTATAAACACATAGATTCCTAGGTCCCTCCTCCAGAGATTCTGATATATTTGAGCTAAAGTGTAAATATTAAAAAACACTTGAGATTAGGAGTCTGCCACAGGTATACCTCACTTTAAGAGACATTGCTCTATAAATTTATATTGGGGAGACAAAATAACTACACATCCACTGCTCTTTTCTATATACAGCTCTGTTGTGAATATGAAGTCATCTCGGGGCACCTGGGTGGTTCAGTCAGCTAAGTGCATCCAACTCTTGATTTCGGCTCAGGTCATGATTTCGCAGCTTCATGGGTTTGAGCCCCGCGTTGGGCTCTGCGATGATGGCATGAAGCCTGCTTCGGATTCTCTGTCTCTCCATCTCTCTCTGCCCCTCCCCGACTTGCACTGTCTCTGTCTCTCTCAAAAGGAATAAATATACTTTAAAAAATAAAAATAAAAAAATAAAGTCATCCCAAAAACCTCAGTCCTCCCACAGTCTCTAAACTGCGCCCCCTTTATTAGAATGAATATAACTATGTTAAAAAATCATCTCTGCTTTGAAAGCCACATAGCTTTAGACAAACTAAGATGAATAAATGGGGAAAAAAACATAGGAAGGACTTAAATTCCTTTCTAATGCAGAATTTTTGTCACATTAAAATATTTACCTTAAATAATTTACCAATTTTCCTCTTACTTTCAACCAAATGAACCATTTGAATGTTACACTTCAATATTACTTTATAGAAGAGAAGCACATTGGATAAATAAATTCCAGGAAACAAAGCTTAAACTAGAAACATGAACATAATATATACCTGTTTGTGATGGCTCTGATAATGTTCAAAATTAGGATCTAGTTCACAGAAACCTGAATATTTAAACATACACACATTCAGGAGTTGAGAATTTAGTAACTTTTTTTTTTAATCCCGAGGTGAGAAAAACTGTTTGAACTGCCCAGTAGAGGCCAACGAAAGATACCTATAATACCCTTGGCTTGAATTGGGAAAGGTAGAACCAGAAGAGCAAAAGCTCCAATTCTTGAGCTTCTTACCTGCTTTAGTGTGGGTGTAAGGGAAGAGGGACATTTCCAAAGCCAGAGTTTTGAGATTAGTGAGGTACCTCCTCTACATCAGTAACTCCGGAGTGAGACACTGGATCTATGGAATGAAGGAAAATCAATTCTTGTCCCAAAGACCCCTTAAAAACACATGGTCACCTGTAACAAAGCCAAAGGACTGTGACAACTGAGTGGAATTTCTGAGGGTCAAAGTCTCAGGTTTATACAATATACACAGTGATCAGTCACCATGTTTGCAATTTCTTTGATATGGTAATTCACAAAGCAAGGCATTTCATGTCCTAATTTTCAATCATTCCTAGAGCTCAGAGTAAAATCTGTTAAAATTCCAGGTTATGGAGAAATCTAGTATTTTTAAGAAAGGAAGGCATCCCTCCACCCCTCCCTGGCCTCTTGATTATCTAGATCTATTATGATTTTCCTATAAGATCTGTTTTCTTACCAACGTGGATGTATTTATTATGGATTTACAGGCAAAGTCTGCAAACTTGAGAAACACAGGTTTTTCTGTAATTCTATTTTTCCGATGAGACCCCATGGTCCTTACTCTGAAAACAGGATTGTAACACTATTGTTTGTCATTGGCTCTTCACAAATACCACCAGTAGAATCTTTGCTCTTGACAATCATTCTAGGCACTTAAACCATGTCATATTCAAAACACACTAGCTTTGTAAAGGGACCCTAATATGTTTATGATGATCAATTAAAATGAATCATGAGCCTTCAAACACAGAATCTGCTTTGTGGTTGAGTTTTACTCTTCTGTTGTTGATAATGTGCCTTAAGTGCACAACTTAGGTACAAATGGTAACAGCAAAGAAAGCTCTTGAACTGGAGTTCTCCGGATGGTTTGTGTCAAATGGAATGAAGTATCATCATCACAGAAATAAAAGATTCTATTTTTCACTTGCAGAAAGAATTTAACAATGACTGTAAGCTGAAGGAGAGGATAGAGGAAAACGGATACAATACGTATGCATCCTTTAACTGGCAGCACAATGGGAGGCAAATGTATGTGGCACTGAATGGAAAAGGAGCTCCCAGGAGAGGACAGAAAACACGAAGGAAAAACACCTCAGCTCATTTTCTTCCAATGGTGGTCCACTCATAGAGGAAGGAATGTTTGTGGATACAGCAGAACTAACAGCCCTTTCGCCAGAACTAGTCGGTATTCTTCATGAAGACAGTAGCTCAAAAGGCAAAGACACATTGCAGATGTCTGCCTGCTTGCAAGAAAGGAAGTCTTTGAAGGTTTTGTACTCACTGCTGACATATGATGTTCTTTTAATTAGTTCTGTGTCATGCCTTATAATCGAGATAATAGGCAGATTAAATGGGATGGAAGTTATTCCTAAGTGAACAACACTGTGGCTGGGTTTTTGGTTACGTTTTTGTTTATGTTCTTGTTTTTGAACCTCTGAGATAGAACTTAAAGGACATGGAACAATCTGTTGAATGATCTTCGGGAAAGTTATTTATGGAATACGAACTCGTATCAAAAACTTTCATTGCTCATTCAAGCCTAGTGATTCAATGAGCAGTAGGACACGCAAGCATTTACTGGAAAGCACTTGGGTCATATCATATGCACAACCAAAGGAGCTTTGGGCGTGGCGTCACGGAAGAATTGGATAAGATTTAAAAATGTAAACATGTTAGCGTAAAACTGTTCTAACAAAACAAATAGTATGGTATGCTTGTGCATTCTGCCTTCATCCCTTTCTATTTCCTTCTAAGTTATTTATTTAATAGGATGTTAAATATCTTTTGGGGTTTTAAAGAGTATCCACAGCAGCTGCCCTCTGATTTACCTTTTCTTTTTCTTCAGCACACCCCATGCATGTTCATGACAAAGTGTTTTTAAAACTTGGCAAACACTTAAGACTAGGAGAGGAGCTAGGGAAGGAGGGTGAGAGCCCCATGTAGTATCAGTTAACTTAATATCACTTCTGCAACAAGAAGAATCAACAGTAAATATGACAGTGCTGGGGCATGGCTTGATGAGACATATCTGCCATCATTTAGAAAGAGCTATCACTCCTAAGGCTTCCTTTCATAAAAAATAGACCAGAACGCCAGATTCTTTTCTCTCAGTATATCCATGGGTCTCCAATACAAAAAGAAGGAAAATTGTGAAGTAAATTTTAGTAGCCTAGCCTCATTATTTGCTAATGATTTTTTGCCATGTCTCACAGTAGTAAGTGATGAAGAGGCTGTCTGCATATATAAGAACCCTTTGTAAGTCCCACATAGCACATCTCCCCCAAAGGAATTATCAAGGAATTTGAAGTGCAACCCTTCCAGGGGCTTAAACTGAGCAAATATATCCTGGTATATGTCTAATCACATACGGAAACCTGTTCCAGCTATATGGCCTAGTCATTACAAAACCAAATAAAACTTATTTTCTGTAAATTTAACGAGCTTTGGAAGATTCCATAATGTAACCGTATCAAAATTCATTTTGTTAGAGCAGGCATAGAAAACAATACATAGGAATATACCAGTCATCGTCACATTGTATTCCACTAAATAAACACATAAGCCTTATTTGCAGTGTCTGTAGTGATTTTAAAAGAAAAGTGTAGAAAAATACTATTTGTTTTAAATACTTTAAATCATAACTATAAGATTATATTGATGCTGCGGTTTTATCTTCATATTTCTTGTTTTGAAAAGGTCTGTTTATTTTTATTGTTCAGACACAGTATTTTGGTACAAGGGAAAGACTCACTAAATGTCTTTGTACTAAAGTTTAACCTCTAGAAAGGCTGGTGTTTTGTGATCCTCTCTTATAACTTCATTGTGTCGATACTTAACCAGCACTTCCAGTTAATCTGTTACTTAAGAATTAGTTTCATTAAGACATTTTCCCATAAAGTTATTCCATTACAGGTCTTTATTTTTTTCATTCCTTAAAAAAGTTGGAATTTCAAAAGATATGCATTTGAGGCAGAGTGTTTTGGCTTATGGCTAAAGTTGCATTTCAGAGCATTTGGCTTCCAACTTGCTTCTTGACAAATCAGATTCTAAAAATGTTTAATTTTTGTGGTTGGAATCTGTATGTTAAAATATAATTGGTAACTGAGTCTGAGAGTTGTAATGCAATGTATTGCTATCAGAACTAGATTATCTTTGTTCTTTTATTTTAAAATAATAATTGCACCTGACACATGAACACGGACCACCCAAAACCAAAATTAAACGTTTGGTAAGACAAATACAGTATTAGATGACTACACTAACAGCAAACAGGGCACAAACTGGATTCGTATTCCACATAGCCATTTAGATTACCAAGGAGACTATGTGTAAACAGGCATCATTATTGCACTCGAAACACTAAAACAGCTTCTAGCAAAATGTATCAAAGCTTGCAGAAGCCAAAAATAGAAAACATATCCCTCACCTCCCCCCCAACACACACACACACACACACACACACACACACACACACACACACAAGAACAGAAACAGTATGGTAAGGAGTAAGGAGATTCTCCTGCATTTAAAAATGGCATCTTTGCTTGATAATTGAGACAGAATTCTGGTCCCCTCTGCAGCTGGATTGTGCTACTGAAGAAAAAGCAGTTCCAGTTCGGAATATGTTAAAAAGAAATCATCATGATTTGGGGAGCTCAGCCTCTGTGGGAAGTGTGGCCCCTGGCCATGATGTCAAAGCGTGTCAGCCACAAATGTATGTCCCCATCTGAGTGTTGGTTCGGAGAAGACTCCTCATAAAGTATAGAATCCCTTCCTCCTCCTACCTCCCAAAAGGCTGAACAGTGTATAGTATGTTACATTTAAGTAAATCAATAAAAATGCTGGGAAAGGAAAACAGAAATATTGTCCTTGTTTGTTTTATTAGCCTATACCTAACTATACCTGGGAATAGAAAGAGAGGCTCTAGTGTTCTATGCATGGCAGGATGTGGTTAAATGCCCCACAGTCCCAAACAACAACAAAAGAAAAACATCACTCAAACGTTTGTAAGTTTTCTTTAATGTTTTACATGTGTGAGTCAGCTATCCTTACTCTAATAACAACCAAATGCTTTGGATTTTTCCTAAGTATTCAGGTCCACCTAATTTACACAGTGGATAAAGAAGGATGAATTGAAAACAAGGATGGCTTGTGAAACAATGAAAGACTTTTGGAGGAAAGCCAGGAGGCTGCAAAATCTGATTTCAAGGGGAGAGAATAGGCCAATGAATTTGAATTGAGAAGTAGAGACAGAAAAGCATATAATTATGCAAGGTGTGTCCAGGATCCAAGAAAAGTTATGGACACTATCTAAATTGGTCAGCATTAATACTGCACAGTTCCAATAATTTGGACATTGTTCCTTCAGGATTTATGATTATTCAGCAAAAATAAAATTTACCCTTTCCTTATCAGTGAAGGCATTAGCTGTTCCAAACTTTGCTTAAAAAAGTTAACTGTAGGAAACCATGAAATACTTACAATACCTCGTGCATTAGAAGTAACCCATTTACATGCAAACAAATACCACGTTGAATAAGAATTCTTGTCTATTTCACTTGACAGAACTTTTCCAACTTAAAGCAGTAGGGAAAAAAGAGGAGTATTTTGGAAGCGTACTGGAAAGAAAAGGACAAGTCTGAGTTCCACTGGAACTGGGATATGAGGCAACTAAGCTCTGCCTCCTCACAGGCACTCATTTCCTCTTACCTCAGACTGGCTTTTTTTGCTGGGCTACTTACTGCTTGCCACCGATTTCCATCCTTCCAACTCTGAAACCGCAAATCTCTTTTTCTCGAGATCTCCAAGTGCAAATATACTAGGTGTGACTGTTACTGGCCAGGTGTGGAGAGCATCACAACCTCTAGAGCAAACCGTCTGGCATGTGGACTGGCCAAGTGTCAAGCACATGACCACAGAGCTGCAAGGTGCAGCTTCTGCCCACAACTGGAAGTAATGAAGAACAGTGTACCAAGGAAAGGGCAGAGTGCTGCACAGATGCAAAACCCAAAACGGTTCTTAGTTATATCAGTGAGACCACTGACCTAATCATGTATCTCTTTTTAAAACATAGATCTTTTAATCTTATATTTTTCACTAATTCTAATTAGCCTTCATCTAATTTGTTCAAATCAGAGACATCTCAAGATTGTTTTTCTTTTATGCATCTTTTATAATGGAAAGATTATATTTGTTTTGCTTTGTTCTAAAGCCAAGAGAAGGACCCTGAATGTAGCCAGGATCACTGTAATTCTGTAAACTTTACGGAATAATAACAGATGAACGAAAGTTTTCACTAAATCAAAAGGTAATTCTTCTACTCAATACCAACCTCTATCATAATAACAAGAAAAGTTATTTAACTCAAGAGTATATCCCAGTATTTTCAAGTCTATCAACATGTAGAAAAAATGTGCAACTCAAATGCCATTCGTTATTTAAAATATGGAATAAAAAGGAGAGAAAAATAAAAAAACCTGCTTTATATCTTTTACTACGTCTTTTATACATTCACTATGAGCCAAAGGAAAACCTTATAACATGCATTTCTCTCTTTTGCTGATTAGGATAAAACACAGAATGTCCTTGCAAGGGACTAATCTACTGAAAAACACCTTTACAAACACTATGTATTCATTAAAATGGAATAGTCATGATCAAACTAATGAGATCAAAGGAACTGGTCTCATTCCTAAGTGGCTATTAATGAATATTCCCATGTGGCTGCTCCGTGATAGCAGCTAAGGGCAACAATTCCATACTCAAAGAGAAAAGCCATATGTCAACCATATATGCATGTGGCACGTATTATCTTACACATTTTTATTATCCCCCATAAAAGAGCCTATATTCATTTTTTAATACAGGCCATTGCATCCTCTAGAGATGAGCACAGGCAAATGAAGAATCAAAACATCCCATGTTCCTCATTACAACTGTAAATTGAACATATGCCTTCGTACAACTTAGGCAGTGACCCCAGCTACAGAGTAACCAACAACAGTCAGGTCTTAACCCTCCTAAGGGTTTGTTTTTAATTACCTTATATACATCCTAAATGACTAAATAATCTTACAATTTTCTAAATTAGTTATCATTTCTGTGCTCAATTTAAGCTGCTGACAATGCAAAGATTCCTAGGTCTTTCAAGGAGCAGTAAATTAAAATCAGTGTTTCATAGGTATTATTTAAAAAAAAAACAACAACAACAAAGACTGCCCTTTATGGTTACAGCAGACATTCAGGTGAGAGGTCACTTATCAATTCAACATTAAAAATGTTTTAACATCTGCTATTTAAACACCAGACTTTTCAATATCCATTTTTTTTCAGTGACATGATCAATATATTCAGACACTAATAGTATTTCAGCCAATATCTGTAAAACTGATATGAGAAAAAAATCTGTATTTAGGGAGCTTTGCAACTAACAAAACACTGAAAAATGGTATTGCAAATAAGCAAAGATACAAATGATATCTTATTTACTTTCCTAATAAATTGATATTAAATGTAAAATGCATTGTATCCTCATGCAGGAAACAAATGAAATTTAACAATATTTAATAATATTTTTTAAGTCAGATTACATAATGTTCCTTCTCATCCTACCCCAGGGAAGTTTTGCATTCCATCCTCTAAAATCTCCTAACAAACACTCAAATCCCCACATTTCAACTGCAACATTTTCTCTCTTTCCTCATTTTTAACTCCAGGTGATATCAAATAGCTATGTGAAATCGACTTCCTTATTAGACTCACAAGAAAAGACAGACTTTATTTACACCCATACCTACCTTCAGCTGCTTCAAACAAGTAAAGACTCCACAATAATAATGTTAGTAGAGATTGTTGGAGGCCTCTAATATTGAGTGCTTGGAATTGTTACATTCTCCTTTCTGGTCATTATTATTCCTATTTCTCTCTATGGTTATAAATATTCCCTAGTGATAAAAATTAGTGGTTCCTAATCATTTAAATTACTCATCTCTACTTTTAAGAATAAAAGAAAAACAATTTAAACATAGGACCTACTAGGGGCTGTAGTCCTAACTGCCAGTATTTTAGGATATAGTCAGTCCTATTAAATAAATGGGTGGTGGGTACTAAGGAGGGCACCTGTGTTGAGCACTGGGTGTTTTATGTAAGTCATGAATCACTAAAACTAGAGTGGACCTCTAACCTAGCATGACTTGTGTCCTGATAAAAACAGGAAACTTGGACACAGACACGCACTCAGGGAGAACACCATACAAACGCAAAGACAGGGACTGGGTGATGAGTCTATAAACCAGGCAACACCAACAATTGCCAGTAAACCACCAAAAGCTCTTCACTCTCACAGGCATTAGAAGGAACCAACCCTCCCGAAACCTTGATTTCAGACTTCTAGCATTCAGCCAAGTGAGACAATGAAATTCTGTTGTTTAATCCACCAAGTTTATAATACTTTGTTACGGTAGCTCTAGGAAACTAATACAGAGTCCATAACTTAAGACCCACAGAAATCAGTTAGGAGGATGTTTGACACATTGGGAATCATAATGCTTTCATGTCAGTACACAGAATTGTTTGACATCAACCGTCATATCAAACAACCTGTAACACACTCCTAAGCCATGTTCCTGAGAAGTCCAATGTACAGTTTTGCTCAATAAATCTATACTTATGCCATAGATTTTTGGAGTGTCCCCACAATCATGTCATACTTTCCCCACAAATTTTGTGGTTTCTCAATGACCCCATATATGATAGATTCAAAAAACTACACTTGACCCAAATCTCAAAATGGTAGTTAGGTGAATTTGATGTAACCAGAAAATTTAGTGGGAAACAGACATACTTTGGGGAGTTCTAATTTTTTTTTAAATCTTGACCTTCTTTGTTTACTAGAGGAACAACAAAAAACAATCAAATTAGTACGTACAAATATAAATCTACATATGGTAGCCTCCACTAATTTCTGACAATTTTATGAATTAGCATCTCCATTATTTTATGCAAAATATTTACAATAGACTACAACGAAGACGTGACAATAACATAATGGAATTGGCTAATATATTAAAATTTATACATCTAATGAATATTGCTCACTTCAGAGAATATTAGGAGACCATATTTATAATATTCTTCATCCTAGAAATCAAATGTTCTCAGCTCCTACCTCCTTTTCAAAGCACTGATTTGATGCCGGGGACTTTCTGTTCCATCCCATCCATAGTAGTTTATACCAAAGATGGGCACCTGTGCTCACACTCATTTACAATCCTAGCTTTTATCTTTTTAGTCTTAATTTCCCCAGTAGAATTACACAATTAGCTTTTGAGTCCGAATACATTACTGAACTTGTTTCTATGATCCTACTGTTGTGCAACCATAAGATGGATGGCTAATAAGGGCCATCTTCAAAAACTTTAGTAAATCCATCCAGAACCAAAAATGTATAAAACAATGAAATGCTTGTGTTATGTACTCAAAAACTACAAGGATCTTCTGTAAATATAGTCGCATTTGCCAAACCGTTTCTCCTAATTTGTTTATTCCTCCTCCTTTGATCATTTCCCATCTGAACTTCCATCTTCTTTTGTACAACTAGTAATCAAATAAGCAAGAAGCTAGCAGGCCTTCAACAAAACAGACATCTGCTAGGCAAATAAAATAACTCCAGGATAATCCAATGCTGAGTCAGTGCTGCATTTAACCACAAGAAAACTCAACATTCAAAATATCACAGGTTGGTTCCGGGACACAACATAATACCATCACTGGAAGGTTTGTCCAAGATTTGTCTCCTATATCAAACGCAGTAAATTAGCTGAAAGGTTGAGCTCCATCATTTGGCTCTTCCCCCTAATTTTATAAAGGATAAGACTGAGGTTCATTTTCCTTACCAGAGCTCCATGCTAGGTAATGAATGCAGGTCTCCTGGTGCCAAAATCACTCTTCCTTCCATTAGATGAGAACTTTGCCAAACAAATAAATAGAGAACCATACCATTTACAGTCCAAGGTTGTTTTTTTTTCAATGTACATCTAAGGATAATGAAAGTGTTTCCTTTAATGACACATCTCCTCTTATGGATGCTTTTTTGAGAGGAATAGTATATATACTTTGAATCAGAGAGATAGAATTTTTTTAATGTTTATTTATTTTTGAGAGAGAGAGAGAGAGAGAGCGCACACGCGCAAGTGAGCAAGCCTGAGTGGGGAAAGGACAGAGAGAGAGGGAGACACAGAATCTGAAGCAAGCTCCAGGCTCTGAGCTGTCAGCACAGAACCCGATGTGGGACTTGAACTCACGGATCACAACGTCATGACCTGAGCCAAAATCAGATGCTTAACTGACTGAGCCACCCAGGTGCTCCAGAGATACAATTTTTAATCTTAGCTCTGCCATTCTGTAGCAGTGTAAACTTAAAAAAGTTACCCCATTTAAGATAAAAATGAATGAACAAAAAAAAACTTGAATAATTCCTAATGTTGGGAAAGATCATATTTGTTAACTGTTTTGTGTAATGACTGGTAAGCAATAAGTACTCAATACATGTTGGTTTTTTGCCCTCTTGTTGGTCAATTGTTAATATTTATGAAACATGTCCCAATGTGCTAAAATAATGACTGGGTCAAAATCTCTACATTACTCAGGAGGTTACTTCAATACACAGATTCCAGGTTTAACTTATGATTCTTCCTTTCTTCAAATCTTTTTCTGACCATTGAGTAGATCATCACTGTATATTAAAATCAGCTTCTCCAGCACTGTTGGTTACTGGGCTCTGGGCCAGCTTTTGAGGAAGTACTGTGGTTTTGAAGTATGATTTTCTCACCTGAATAAAACGGGCTTTCTGAGGCACTGGAGCAAAGGAGGCACAGATAATATGAAAAGAACATAAGCATGGACATAGCTTTCTTCAGATATAGAGGTGACATTGTCTATGGAAAGTCTGGTTTGAGAACAAGAGGGATCGACGTTTTAAAATACTCACTTGGAAGGAAGAATAAACACTATGAGCGCAAGGGTTTCTAGAGAAATTGTAGAGGTTTTAGTTTAGCAATGTTTTAGCAGTATTTCAGCTTCCCTCTCCCTTCCAACTAATACAAACCTCACTTTCATAGAAAGTGAAAGTGACAACTATTCAGCCCACAGTAAATAGTAAATACAAAAAAACACACCAAGATTATTTTTCATATTCTCCACTGTACGGCCATCTACCTTCTGTTACATTTTTAATCCTTTTGCAAATAGTTTGGGAAATGAGGGAAGGTATGCGTATCTACCACCTTTGTTTCCCAGCTTTTAGCATCCCAAATACTAATGGGAGGTACACTGCCCAAATGCTCTTTGCAGGACCGAGGCACTCATTCCCTGGGTGCTAAAGGCAAGTTGCACGCTCCCCCTGCCTCCTGCTGTGGCAGTCACATCAATGTCAGGTATTAAAGCCTTGCCCCCTTGCTCAGTTGGGAATAAAGCTCATCCCTTATTTGACGGGTCATCCCCGTGGGATCAGCTGAGACATCTCTTGTGACTTCATCTCAGATCAACTTTTTTCGCTCTGCCTACAGCTGTTTACTTCACCTCTCACAGGTGTTCGTTCCAAGAGCACTCCCCCATAAACTTCCTACATGCAAACCTCCATCACAGAGTCCGTTTCTCTTGGAACTAGATCGAAGATAGCCTGTAAGTGTAGTTTGTTTGTTTTTAAGGTAGGGACTATTTGACAAAACTGTAGCAAAATGACTACCCCTTCTTCTGAACGATGGTTGCCTCAGTTTTAACTTAAACAACATGTGAGTTTAATAAGTCCACCAGAGAAACCTAAGGATGCACAACACTTCCTAGGAATAAATTGATGCGGGAAGCAGCAATGTTTAGGACTAGCATGGAGACAGCCAGTAGCATAAGAGATTGGGAATGGGTTTGCCAATCCAGTCACAGGATATGAACTAGAGGTCAATGGGCAGTAAGCTAAGCGCAAAACCATACAAGGGCAAAAGGGCAATTGTCTAAAAGTCTTTCCTTTTTATTTTTTGACAGAATCCGCAGAGAGAAGTTATGGTAGATGCGGTTCTATTGTGGAAAGCCTAAGGATTAAAAAAGTATACTCAAGCATTTTAACCTTTTTTTAATGTTTATTTAGAGAGAGAGAGACAGAACGTGAGCAGGGCAAGGGTGGGAGGAGAGTAGAGAGAGAGACACAGAATCGGAAGCAGGCTCCAGGCTCCGAGCTGTCAGCACAGAGCCCCATGTGGGGCTTGAACCCACGAATCAGGAGATCATGACCTGAGCCGAAGTCAGATGCTTAACCGACTGAACTACCCGGTGCCCCAAAAGTATACTCAAGACATTTTAAAAGGAATATTCCCAAATGTTTCTTTACAGGAAAAAAAAGTCAGTATAAAATGAGACATGTGTAGGTATATGAACTTCACTGTAAGAGGGTTCATTTCAGTTTACCAGGAGTCCAGAAAGCCAAGGATGCTATTCCCAAAACTACAAAAAGTTCCAGAGCAGCCACTCCAAACAGTTTCTGGAACCTAAGTATTTGTATTTTTCTGAAGAAAATCACTGATAACAATTTGCTATTATTTTTTTTTCCCCAATGTGCTATGTTGAAATTCCATTACTGAGAGCCTCAGACATCATTATCCAGGACAATTCCCTATTATTATGTTGGAAATGGAACTTAATTTTAGGTTTTCAATTCCAAGTCCTAAGCGGGAACTAAATGTCACAGAACAAAATGTCACGCAATGAGATCGGATACTAAAATATGTGACAGTAACCAGATGTTTCCCTAACAATTACCACATAGCAAAGGCCAGTCAAAGAAATGAGGTACAGTGTTTCTCACAAGTCAGAGGGCCTCCACATTGTTATGTGATGCTGGTATTTGCCAGTTTATATTCTGGTGAGCATACTCTAGATGCCTCTGAAGAAACACAGAACACAAAACACGATTATTTCTATGAAAGACTTTTGAAAGAAATTACTTAAAGAATTCTCAAACAGGGCAGTATCAACAAGATCCAGGTTCTCATTAAAATATAAAGCAGACAGAAATAGGTCCCTAATCACTCGACTAAATCCTTATCACCATCATCTCTGCCTTAACACCCTCCTGTTAACTACTTTACCATTTGTGAGGCATGACAGGAGGCAAAAAGAAACAGGATTTAGGAGACAGATGTTCAGCTCAGAGATGAAGAAGCAAAATTAGAGCGGACCAAAGAACAAGAACATGCTGCCTTCCACCTTGGATACTATTTATGACCAGATCCCTGAGTCTCAGTCCTTGGACTGGTTCCTCAACATTAACCAAAACCTGCAAGTTTCAGGGAGCAAGAGATTTGTTTTCAGGACTGATATTCCTGTAGCCTCTTGATATACAGTTTTAATACTGTGGTAAAATGGTGGCCAATAGTGAAACCAAAGATGAAAAACAGAAACACTCTTCAAGCCCAATAGAGATAGATACCCAAACTTCCATGACACAAGGGTAAATATTAATTTAGTGGATTTATTACTTTAATGGATTAAAAAAATATTTCAACAACTCAAGTCAGAAATGGAATATAGGGAATACACAGCCTTCTGATGTGAGAACAAACTTAGATTAAAACAAATTTTAGAGATAGTTATATGGTATAACAATTTGATCCAAGAAAACATAAAATATATTTAATTCACCTTACATGTGCAATGTTTCTTTTCTGGAGGTTCTAAAGTATTATATGAACTAGTATATTTGTATTAACACGTATAAGTTTAATGTAGGATAGGACAACAATTTGGGAAGTGTTTAAGTTCTAAAATGTATCCTTGAACCTTTTAAAAACTTCACTCCCCATTATATCTAAGATCTCCCTCGGCAGCTAAAACACAATATACAATATGTTGGGTTCTTAAAAAAATATTGAGTTTGTTAATAAATCTTTTTTTTTTAACGTTTATTTATTTTTGAGACAGAGAGAGACAGAGAATGAATGGGGGAGGGTCAGAGAGAGGGAGACACAGAATCTGAAACAGGCTCCAGGCTCTGAGCGGTCAGCACAGAGCCCGACACGGGGCTCGAACTCACAGACCGCGAGATCATGACCTGAGCCGAAGTCGGCCGCCCAACCGACTGAGCCACCCAGGCGCCCCAATAAATCTTAAAATATAAAGGTATATAGTATTCCTCTTTTTCCACTTTGACAAAAATAATGAGGTCTTTATGCTCATTATTGCTGTCTTCAGCAGACTTGGTTATGCAAAACACAAGAAAACAGGTGGCTCCATCAATCTGGAAAGAAATGCCAACATCCATCTCTCCATGATTTAGTGCAAGTCTTAACTTGGCATATTTAATTGCTACATGGCATTCCATCTTAAGAAAATAACATTACTCATTTATTCATCTATCTTCAAATGGATGCACATCTAGTTTGTTTCTAAATTTTTATAGCCAGCGATGCAGTAAAACATCTCATGCAAGTCCCTTGGGGTACAAAGTCAAAAGGCCTCTTCAGTGTGCAATTAGAGACGGACTCTAGGGTTTTATCACCTTTGAACTTTCCCATATATTGTCAAGTTGCTCTCCAAAAGAAAAAAAATTTAATTTTAACATGGTTTGTGTTTTCATGTCATTTTAAAGAAATTCTTCCCCATCTTAATGTTATAAAATTTTTCTTACAAGATTTTTTCTAAAAGTTCTGAAGATTTCTTTCCTATTTTGATTTTCAATTCATGTGAAATTTATTTTTGTTATAGTGTGGGATATGGATACAAGTTTATTCTTTTCAACATAGACAGCCAATGGTTTTCCTACTTACTTTTAGGTCCAACCTTATCATATATATAGGATAACCATATATTTTTGTTCATAGAAAGCAAAATGCTTTTGATATTAAAGGGGTGATTGTTAATAATTATGCTCAGACAAGCATAAGCAAAAATTGTCCCATGCAAACTGGGACATATAGTCATTTTACTCATAAATCAAATTCAAATATGTGTGTCATTCTATTTTTTGACTATTTGGTTTCCTCTGTTAAAGCTTAGATGCCTGCAGCTGCAACACACAATTTTAGTGATGAATTTATAATGCCAGATAGCGGGGCACCTGGGTGGCTCAGTGGGTTAAGTGTCCGACTTCGGTTCAGGTCATGATCTCATGGTTTGTGGGTTCGAGCCCTGTGTCGGGCTCTGTGCTGACAACTCAGAGCCCAGAGTCTCCTTCAGATTCTGTGTCTCCCTCTCTCTCTGTCCCTGCCCTGCTCACGCTCTCTCTCTCAAAAATGAATAAATGTTAAAAAATTAAAAATATATATATAATGCCAGATAATTTCAGGCCAGTTTTAACAAAATTTTAAGAACCATGGGATCTTGCAGTAGAAAACTTTTTCATATAAAGTTCAGATGGGAAATAATATTTGCAGCTTATAACACTAAGAAAGATTAATATGCAGAACATATCGAGAACTACAAACCTCTACTAAAATAAAGAGATCACTTCACATCCATCAAATTAGGAAAAATTAGAAATTCTGACAACACTAAGTGTTGGAGAAGATTTGGTAAAATGGAAAATCGTAGGTACTGCAGGGGTCTTGTCAAACAGAGAGGGAAAAAGAAGAACAATCTACCCAGCATCTTCATCAAAAATGTTCCAAAATGCTCCACAGCCCTTTTGATTTTACATGAGTTTTCAAATCAACTCATCTTACTCCTCTGCAAATTGTTTTGCTTCATCTGAGTAGCTGTTCTGCTCTCAACTGGCCACATCACAGCCTGCTTGCCTAGGAGAGTACCAGTGAATTTAAATTATTGATAATGTTGCTTTTTTGCACCAAGGGATACATGTGCTTTAATACACTAAGGGATAAACATGTCATAGACTGTAGAGTGCCAAGAAAGCCTTAGTAGAAAGATGCCAGAGGAACTGTGATGTGAGTGAGAGAGTTCAGTTGCCTCAAGTTGCCCTCTAGCATCATGATGGTCATTATTTTTTAAACTCTTATACTTGGAGATACTTACAGGTTTGACATACCGTTGAAAAAAAATAATAGATCAAGATTCTGAATCCTTGAGCTAATTCCCCTCAATGGTAACATCTTGTGAAACTAATACAATAGCACAACCAGGATATTGGGAGGAAGAGTCAACATATTGAACATTTTTTTTAAGTTTATGTATTTACTTTGAGAGAGTGCAAGCTTGAGCCACTGAGGAGTGGGAGAGAGAGAGGGAGAGAAAGAATGCCAAGCAGGCTCCGCATTGTCAGCCTAGAGCCCGACATGGGGCTCAAACTCATGAACTGCGAGATCATGACCTGAGCTGAAATTAAGAGTCAGACGCTTATCCAACACCGCCATCCAGACGCCCCCATATAGAACATTTTCATTACCACGAGCACCCCTTATATTGCCCTTTTATAGCCACACCTACTTCCCTCTCACTCCCTTGCTCTTAACATCTGGCAACCATTAATCTGTTTTCTATTTCTACAGTTTTGTCATTTCAAGAATGTTATATAATGAAATCATAAAGCATGTAACCTTTTGAAAGTAAAAGCAAGAAGAGGGGAGGGAAGAAAAAGAGAAAAAGGAGGCATCATTTTGGGATTCTGCCTGAATTGTTAAAAATGCATAGCTTAATTAGGGGAATTTTTTTTTTCTCTCAATTATCTGCTTCTCTTGTTTCAACAAGCTTTCCACCTCTTCTTGTGTATTTAGGTTTCCTCCTTTTTAATTGCATCCCTGCCAATGTTCTGACAAATCTGGCAAAGGGAAGAGTCTGAAATTCTAAACTCATGTGGCAGAGCCCTTCCAGCGGCACTACGAATTTATGGTAGAACAGCAACTGTGTCAATGAATGAACCTGCTTATTACTGGTTCTTTCACATGCCAGCCTGTGCTCCAGACTCAGTAACTGGGGAGTTCTTTCTTGCTAACACTCTGAACATGCCTTTTACTGTTTTCCTCCGTGTTCACTCATCTCCAACACACTGTTCTCACTGCTTCTCAAATACACAGGTATGAGGGCACCTCAGGAGCTTTGTGCTTGCTGGTCCTCCTTTGTGAGACTCTTCCCCCAGGGCACCTAATGGCTTCCTCACCCATTTCAATCAGGTCTCTGCCTAAAGATCACTTTTCATAAAGGCCTTTCCTAACTATTCTACATATTTTTGTACATGGATTCATTTTTATGCATGGAACTTAATACAATCCAACGTACCGAGTATTGGTGTATTCTCCGCTGGCATTTAAGGTCCAAAAGAACAGATTCTTTCTTTTCACTATTATATCCCCAGAACTTAGACTATTTCCTGACAGGTAGTTAGCAAGGAAATATTTGTTGAGCAAATGAATAAGTAAATGATAGAAGGAATTTTCACCCCCTTAGGATGCTTGTATATCCCTAGTGATCAAGCATGGGGAGATGTTACTGCTGCATATTTTTTAAGGTAGGAATTCAGAGAACAAGTTTGAAGACAATCACAGAATTATTGGCAAAACAAAGAATAGAACCCAAGCTTCAGGATCCAAAGTTTCAATCAATCTCTTCCATGAATTCTGACAATTCTCTACTTCTAATTATCTAAATTTTATTATCTGAAATTCTTCCATCTGTTCAACCCACTAGAAATTTCATAGACAGAAGTTTTTTAATGCAAAATTTATAGCAGAAGTTGGCTTCCTCAAATCAGGTCTAAATTACCCCAAGAATAAGCCTTTCCCCAAAGTATTTTGGCATTTCCTCTCCTGGCTGCAGTCAGATCCCAGAAGCCAAAAGGTGTTCTAAAGTGAAAAGTAACAGGAAGGAAAAATTAACCAAACTCTTGAAGCTTCCAAAACTATTGGTGCCAAGTTGCATTTGCATTTTGGTGTGGATCAATTATGAAAGAAGAAGGGGAAGGGTTATTATTCAGTCTGATCCCTCAAGTTTGAGATAAATTTTTGGTTAAGCTCTACTTGGGAGTTTCTTTGTTTAAATCCCTCCTGTTTCTTGCTGACAGTTCACTTTTAACTAGGTTCTCCTTCATGTATATTTAGATAATTTTCTTAGCGGGAGCCAGAACACATTTAACATCATCAGGATGGACCTAATTAAATGGGGGACAGATGTCGATCTTTCCATAATACGTGGAAGAGTTGTAAGATTTCTTTTTAATTGAGCATGAAATATGCAACAGATTTGTTGTCACCTATGTAGAATTACAGATTCAATAAATATATATGATAGTGTACACATTCATACACAACAGTTTTCAAAGATAGAGGAAAATAAAAAATAAACACTTGTAGAAAATATTTTACATGTAGTTGTTATGCAGTTTAGCCTAAAACCAAACTTACCAAGTTTGAGAAACAACTACCTTCCACTCCCTTCAGTAATATGAAAGTATACTGTACCATGAGGATAATCATTAGCATTTCTTGCCCCTTCTCATTATTGCCCCCCTACATGCCCAAGGTAAAGTAACAACACATTTTGTCGTAAACCATTTCATAGGCTTGTTAAAGAACTAGCCTCAACAATCTTAGTATGGTGGAGAGAATATTAATATTGGTGTCTGACAGGGGCACCTGGGTGGCTCAGTTGGTTAAGCGTCTGACTTCGGCTCAGGTTATGATCTCACAGTTGGTGAGTTCAAGCCCCGTGCTGGACTCTGTGCTGACAGCTCAGAGCCTGGAGCCTGCTTCGGATTCTGTGTCTGCCTCTCTCTTTGTCCCTCCCCTGCTTGTACTCTGTCTCTCTCTCAAAAATAAATAGTGAACGTTTTTTAAAAAAAATGTTGGAGTCTGACATAACCTGCATTCAAATTCTGGCTTAGTCATTTAGCCGAATTTAAAGGAACTTTACTTACGATAAAATAGGGATTAGAATTCTCCCCTCAAAGGTTAGTATAAAAACCTGAAACAGTGCATGCAGAGCTCCTAGGGCAGCTCCTGGGTTACAGAAAATGTTCAATAAATGCAGAACCAATTGAATTCTAAGAAGAAAGCCTTAAAGATTCTTACTGATATTTGTTTCAAATAAAAAACTGACTTGCCTCCTAAATTTTTCAGATACCTGATATAACATTAGTATTGGAAGGGACTTAGAGATCAACCAGTTCAACCCACTCATTTCGGAGATGATGAAACAGAGACCCTGAGAAGTTAAGCAATGGAAGAGACAAGACTTCAGGTAGCCTGGCTTCAGAGTAATGACCAGAAAAATCACTAAAAAAATGAAATTCACAATTCCATGACTGATCACTTCAATTTTCCTATTGTTTCTCCTCCCATCTCTTTCCATATGGATATTTCTTCTCATGTGCTGGAATTATAGCCTAAATACAATTTTATAGCTTTTTTTTTAAGCTTATGATTTAAAAAGTAAAAGAAGAAGCAGAGTTGAAGAAACACAGAAAAAGAATATCCTGTTTGGGGAATTACTGTTATTTGATGGTCTCAAATTCTGGACGGCCAATTGTCTTCACATTTATACTCACTCGGTTAGAATTTTCTTTTTCTCCCTATCCAAGTAAATGACCACTGTGACCTAAAACCATGGTCCTCAACCAGGGATACAGTGGAGACAAAAATCATATGTATGCAATGACAGTGTAAAAGTTTCTTTGTTAATTCTTCATCTCTTCATGCTGCATCGATAATCAATAGATTATTAATTCATAGGATTTCAAAAGTGGAATGAAGAAGCCACAAAATTATCTGTGTCATACATGAAAATTTTTCTTGTATAGTTTAAGTGAAAAAGTAAAACAGAAACTATACTCTCTTAAAGTCTAACAGATGCATGGGCACTGTTGACCTCCTGTGGTCCATTTGTCCAAGAGCCACGATCACTCACTAGGTGAGATGTCCTAAGGGAAGAGGAAGAGGGACAGTGAGGCCCTCAAGATTTGTTTGCTTTTGGCAGGTTAGCGTATAAGGGAATTGACGTGTGGCCAGCAAAGTAGATTTATTAGGTTATACGAGCCAGGTTTTTTAAATTTTGTTTTTGTTTGTTTGTTTGAGAAAGCACAAGAGCAGAGGAGATGCAGAAAGAGAGGGAGGCAGAGAGTCCAAAGTGGGCTCTGCACTGACAGCAGAACACCGACGCAGGGCTCAAACTCACAGACTAAGATCATGACCTGAGCTGATGTCAGACACTTAACCGACTGAGCTATCCAGGCGCCCCTGTAAGAGCCAGTTTTTTGGGTTTTTTTTTTAACGTTTATTTATTTTTGAGATAGAGAGAGACAGAGCATGAACGGGGGAGGGTCAGAGAGAGAGGGAGACACAGAATCTGAAACAGGCTCCAGGCTGTCAGCACAGAGCCCGACGCGGGGCTAGAACTCATGGACCACGAGATCATGACCTGAGCCGAAGTTGGACGCTTAACCGACTGAGCCACCCAGGCGCCCCTGTAAGAACCAGTTTTAATTCAACTGGCCCTAACAAAACAATGAGATGGACAACTGTTTTATGTTTTAAATGACTTTAAAACATTTCTATAAATATTCAGAATAAAGATAACATTATTAATAGAAGCACAAGAAAACAACTATAATACTAGAATTGGCACTTCTATTCCAAGAACAAGCTTTAGCTTCATCACAAAGTTCAAAACAGTAACTGAGTGGGGCGCCTGGGTGGCTCAGTCGGTTAAGCGCCCAACTTCGGCTCAGGTCATGATCTCGGGGTCCATGGGTTCAAGCCCCGCGTCCGGTTCTGTGCTGACAGCTCAGAGCCTGGAGCCTGTTTCAGATTCTGTGTCTCCCTCTTTCTCTGACCCTCCCCTGTTCATGCTCTCTCTCTGTCTCAAAAATAAATAAACGTTAAACAAAAAACAAAAAAAAACAAAAAAACCCCGAGTAACTGAGCAACCCCATCTGACACAGTAATACTGTGTGTAGTTGTTGAAAATATAAACGATCTATTTCTCCAAAGTAAAATTTTATCAATGAGCTTGAAAGTAAAGCTTTTCTAAAAAAATACACACTCATTATGTGGTAAGAGTAATTTGAAAATAAAGGCTTGGAAATGTTTCTATTGTTATGATTTTATATTGAAAATTATATATATTTCTTAAAAAATCTCAAATATCTGTGCCTATGCACAAACATGTGCATACATATACAGACCCACACACTGTGAATTCTTTTTCCTAATTCCATTTTCATAGCTTTGCCCCTAAAACAATCCTCCTCTTTATATTTTGTTTAAAATTTGAAGATACAGAGCAAACAAAGTGTTCTTCCTTTACATAACCTCATTATAAGGCTTTAAGGGGTTTATAATAAAGTGAATTTCAGTTAAAAAACAATTCTATTAAAAAAATGTGAGTACTTGTACATATTCTAGGCACTTTGCTAAAGGCTGTGAGGTTGTAAAAAATCAAGGACTAATTATCTCTATCTGAGATGGCAGCAACATAAAAGGAATCATGGACAAGTAGATAAATAATCTTGCACAAAATATAATGTGATAATATAATAAATAAATATTATAGAAAAGACTGGGTAAATGCTGGTCATGGAGAAAAAGTATTCAAATTTGGCCGTTCAAAACAGGGTAAGATTTTAACAGGTGATTTTAGATGAAGAGAAAGAGGAGAAGCACAAAGCCAAATGAATAGTACCATTAAGGCGAGGAGAAGGGAACCAAGGGAAAAGGGTGTTGGGATAATCAATCTCTGCTTTTTCATCATAGCTTTATCACATATGGATATACTCCTAAGCAACTTACTATTTAGTTTAACTTACTTTTGAACTTCATGTAAAAGAAACCAACTGTATGTATTTTGGTTTTTTTTTTAATTTTTTTAACGTTTATTTATTTTTAAGACAGAGAGAGAGCATGAATGAGAGAGGGTCAGAGAGAGGGAGACACAGAATCTGAAACAGGCTCCAGGCTCTGAGCTGTCAGCACAGAGCCCGATGCGGGGCTCGAACTCACGGCCCGCGAGACCATGACCTGAGCCGAAGTTGGCCGCTTAACCGACTGAGCCACCCAGGCGCCCCTGTATTTTGTTATTTTACCCAAATTTGGGTTTGAGACTCATCCACGTTGAAAAAATTGGCTGCAGTTAATTCATATTTTTTTGCCGTTTTATAAAGATGTAACTAATTATTCTAGTATTAAAGAATCTAGGTTTTGTTTATTTTTTTTAGTTTTTGCTGGTGTAACACGTCTTCAAGGATGTGCACACACCTAGTAGTGAAATTGCTGGTATGTGTGCATTTATTACTTTACACGGTAATATGAAATGGTTTTTCACAGCAATGGTAATAGTTACACTTCCATGACATTCCCATCCCAACAATTCCTTACCAACACATTGTATTTTTAGAACTTTAAAAAAATAGTTTAGTGACCTGGTGGTGTGAAATGGTAACTCACTGCTACCATTAATAATCATGAAAATAAAAGTTATTAATAAAGATGAGTATTTCATATGTTTATAGGTCATTCTTGGCATAAGGTATGTCCCCAGTAATGGTTTCTTAAATTAATGAAGAATAATCAAACAGCACTATGTGAATTCTATCAAATCATGAATAGTGGCATAGTAAGATCCTACTGTTTTTATGAGGGTACCAAGGATTTTGAAAACAAAACCAATGGTATTTGGAAAATGTCGCTACATATCTTTTAGAGTTGTGGTCGGTTCTGTAGAAACAAAGCAGAATGGTATGTTTCTTATTTAACTCTAATTTTTCTTATCATTTGCACTGGATCTACAAGAATATTTGCTTCTAATTAGAGTAATGCTCAGATAACATTGGCTTGCCCTTAAATTTCCCAAACTGTTTGATAGGCAGTTTAAAATTAGATTTACTAACCATTATTTAACAGATCTGTAGTTACAGATCACAGGAATATTTAAAAATCATGACCACAGATCAGTTGTAATTGCTGGCTCAATATCCACTATAGAAGCGCCCCTAATGTTTTGTTAAGTTAAGCATAGGTTCCAGCCATGGAGAACTTATTTCAGGTTTCTGAATGTGCCTGACCTTTGTGCCTCAAGGTTTTTAAATATGCAGTTCTTTCTGTTATTAATTCTTCCATCAGTTTCTGGGTCCATGGTTTCCTTAGACTCTATGTATCAAAAATTTATATTTTCAATATTGACATTAACCCACTGTGGCAGATGCTTACAATCATTTCCTCCTTCCCTTTTTCACACAATTATATTTTACTTTATCACCTCTCCTCATTATTCTTCGAACAGAGAAAAATCATGTAGAAAGCTATTATTTTAAAGTAATATTTTTCAAATAATCTTTATATATTTTTATAATATCCACACAGTCCAAGAACCTAATGGATATTTTTCTTATTAAAGACATATGTTACAATAAAATTAATGGTACAGTCATTGGAATCTTTTGTTTGTTCTTTACACCTTTAACATTTGCGAGTGGTTGTATTTTTGCCACTATAAATTTTATATATATTTTTTGGATGGCTATTTTTATAAATATATATTAACTATTTGAGTTAATCCCATCTGGGATTTTCTGCCACACTTAATATATATAGTTTAAATAAGAAAGAAAGAATGTTTAATTCACCATTCCAATAAAGGTAATAAAAATAAATAATTTCCAGAAAAGAAATAAAAGAATCAAGTCAACAGAATCATGTAGACACCAAATTAAGTATTTTTACTTATGCAAGTATGATCATACCATTCTATATAAGAAAATGAAGCTTCCCTTCTGAGGCCAGAGGTGAGCCCTTCCCCTCCATAAAATGCAGAGCATAAGGTTATTTCTTAGAACTTCCCATTTTGTTTTGGTTTTCTACTTGCTTCCTCTTGAAATAGTGTGCCATTTCCCAGGTTTTAGACATTATTATACATTTATGACTATAGCATTTAATATTAGAAATACACTATTTTGGAAGGGTTTGTATGTACATTTTTTTTCAACTTTATTCTCTAAGCATTTTTCTAGACAGTAAAGATCAGTTCTGCACACTGGAGACAAAAAAGTTTCAATTTCCATCCTCTTACTCTCAACATTCAAATTCTTCCCCTAGATCATAAGGAAGGCTAGAAAACATCTGGGTTCTTTATCGCCTGCCCTCCTTTTGCAGAGATCTTCCTGTTACTTCCAGGAATTATTGAGGTTGCTTTCTCTAAGACACTAGTCATTCCGTATAAGGAGGTGAACTAGCATTTCATTTCTGTTTCAAGAACATCAAGATTTACCATCAGCCCCCACACCCGCCGCAAGTTCCTTCCACGGTGAATAACTTAGGTATTTTCAAAACACGGTATGTTATCCCACGAGTAAAGAGACATTAGAAGGAAACAGAGAGTAGATATGTAGCTCTCCCTTGCCTGGAGTACTTAATGTGAGGTGGGGATGTATTGCATTGAAGGTTCTTCAAATTGACCATCCTCATATCCTCTTTTCAAAATACTAGTCTATTTGATATCTTCCTTATGTTAAATATAATAAAACAATCTTTTTAGTCTGATTCCAGCCAAGTTTTCCATTTTTTAATGTTTTATATTTCACCCCAAATTACTAAATATTACTAATTAAAGTTAGATATGGATTTATTGATTTTATTTAACACTTAATGCGTACAGATACTGAAGAAGAAACAATATCCTTTGTAGTTTCTCATGTTAGGTCAATACATCTTGTTAAAGAAAGTGTTTTGTTACTTCATCATGTGACCTTCCTTTGTGTGCGTGTGAATTAAAGCAACTTGCACACACATGCATACGGAAGCAAATCCTATTAGTTGTAGAAACCTGATCTTCTGCATGTTCTATAATAATTCCTGCTGAAGTAATTTAATTACTTTTAAATATTTCTTGGATTTTTAAGATTTTATTATGCTGGTGTTTTTCCAATTCTGTAAGGAATTATGAATTTTATTATTTCAAGTTACCAAAAAACTCTGGTGGTTAGCAAATAATTTTGTGTTTTTGTGTTTGTATTGGACAGCACTCTCAGCACAGATGAGTGGTCTATAAATGAATTCAGAAACCAAACTATAAACCATCCCGTTATAACTTGGGCGTGTGAATCCCAGGGGAAAAAATGATTCAGCTGCATCTCAATAGCTTATAGAATAATTAGGACCCTTAGGTGTGGAATTTCACCTCATCAATTCCATTCACTAGTTAGAATTCCAACATGTTATTTTTCTTGTGACCTGTCTCACGCTGCGCTATGCGGTGAATACAGTACAGTGCACCTCTGACCGATAATTAAGACAACTTGCTATTGGGGGAAGTGTCAATGGAGCCCCTACTGTGGATTTGACAGTAAGCATTTTTGTCTGATGATTAATCACTTCTCTTTTAAGAGTTTCTCCAACCATTCCTATCTAGGAATATGCCTAAGTAACCCATTTCTATTTCCTGAAATTGATCTAAGTGACACAAAGATTAGTAGGACTGAGAGCAGCAAATTGAGAACCTACGGTCTCCTCCCAGCCACTAGTTTTTGTTTTGTTTTGCTTTTTAGACATTTAACCCCAGCAAGGGTAATGCTATGAAAGAAATGCATGACAATTGTTTTCAAGTTCATTTATTTATTTTGAGAGCGAGTCGGGGAGGAGCAGAGGGAGAGAGAGAATCCCAAGCAGGCTTCGCACTGTCAGCACAGAGCTCAGTGTGGGGCTCCAACTCACAAACCGTGAGATCATGACCTGAGCCTAAGTCGACGCTTAACCAACTGAGTCACCGAGTGCCCTGACAGTTTATTTAAATGGAACTATCGGTCTTGCTGGGAACAAAAGGAATGGAGACAAAATTTATACATGTGAAGTGGAAAATTAAAAAGTGAATCAGGTCTCAGCCTAATGTTGACATCCCAACTAGAATGTAAATGACGTTGGCAACAGGGACCTTGGCTGTCTTATTCAGCTCCATCCTCAGGGACTAAGACACTGCCTCGTACACAGTAACAATGAACTTTATAGTCTGGACTGTTTCTGACCATCGTCTTGATCGTGAATGTGACAGCACGTGAAAAAAGGAGAGTTCATTTGAGTTGGCACACGGAAAAGCACTTCCTCCTTGGAGCAAACAGGATCTCAACAAGCAAGTGCACCTTTAGTTCTTACAGAGTTGTTAACTAAGAACTAATGAACATCTGTCGTGACTGATAAAGAACTCGCCTCGACCATATTTCACTGATTTTGAAATCCTTCACCACATTTGAAAACCATTTCTTTTTCTACTCCTACTGTTGTGCTACCAATAATGCTTAGGTAACTTTTAACATGCTTATTCTTGAAATATTTCCCCTCATGGACTTCCTATACACAAATATTCAATTGTTTCCATTTAATATTTTTGAATTCCATTATCACAGTATAAATACGAATGAGACACGGTTCATTCCTCAAGGACTTCAAAATCCAGTATGCTTAAAATAGAAATCCCATTCTGAATAATAAATGCAACACTAGGAAGCAGAGAAACCAGATATAATTGGGGACCAACTGTGTTCTAAGCTTAGGATCAGGCAATATTCTTTGGCTTTCCATGATCTTGCAAGTTAGGTTATATAATACGTAATGTTTAATGTTATATCTGAGGATTCTATGTTCATGGACATAGAATATCTTCCAAACCAAGAACTTGTACTCCTGGGATCCGCACTTCACTGAGCTGAATACACTGTACTACAACTTGTAATTCTGAAATCCAAACTCCACCATACTGATTACCCCATAGTGTGTTGCTTCTTCCGTTTGTCTCTTTGCTATTCCTCCTCCTCTGATTCCCTGGCATATCCTCTGGCATGAGGTGAAAGATATTAATAATTACCCAAGCTTACATCTTCTTTTTTTTAATTTTTTAACATTTATTTATTATTGAGAGACAGAGAGACACAGAGCGTGAGCAGGGGAAGGCCAGAGAGAGGGAGACACAGAATCGGAAGCAGGCTCCAGGCTCTGAGTTGTCACCACAGAGCCCAATGTGGGGCTCGGACTCACAAACTGTGAGATTATGACCTGAGCCGAAATCGGTCGCCCAACCAACTGATCCACCCAGGAGCCCCTGAGCTTACATATTCTTTGGTAAGATGTTTCTAACGTCCTAAAATTTCTTCTCATTATCAATGAAACCATATAATTTGACATAGTGACCTCATATTCTGTATTTTAATAAATGCAAAATTGGTATTGTGTTATGGGAAATCTAAGGCACAGCTCCAGCAGATTCAAATGCTGTTTCACTAAAGATGCAAAGAACTCAACAAGAATATCTTCCCATAGCTATCACAAGGCTTTGGGGGGTTTAGATACATCCCCTTTGGCCAAATAAGACCTTTCAGTCTAAAGTCTAGTATCAAAGCGATATTTTCATTTAAACCTGCTAAATGGTTCAAATACTTAAATTCATCTGTAAAAACACATAAGGACTTACATATATTTCTATTGGTTTTATCTGAATCGGGATCACCAGATTGCAGGTTTTTAATAAGGCACTCTGCTAACTAGACCCCCAAACTTAAATTGTGAGTTCAAAACAAACTTGTAAAAACTAATAGATGCCATTTATGTGCCCTAAGTCTTGCCTCCGATTTTATAAAATTCTTTTTCCAATGGCATCATTCATATAAAAGAAGTATGTTTGTTTTAAGTTTTTCCCTCTCCTCTCCACATTTGTGGTAACATTTCACTCTTAGTTATTAATATTATAATACAGAAAGTGTTCTCTGAGCAATGGTGTGGCTACTGTGGCTGGAAAAACAGGAGAATCTGCTTACAAAGAATTAGCCACCAAAGCAAATAAACTGGTTTTGAACTATACAAGCTGCCCACAAAATGTTTCTTGGCTTTTTGACCCTGTTTTTTCCTTTGAGTAAACAGAATTCAAGGACATGAATACCAACCATTGCTGACAAAAAGTTCTTAGACTTCACTTACTGAATTCTCACTCTCTCTTGTTTCTGAAATGATGCTACCCCTCTGGAGGGCAACCGCCTTTAAAATCAATCTCACTTTCTTCCAGCTCAAGTACATTTTAAAGTTATTTTGACAGGACAGCAGGAAGTAACATATCCTTTAATCTTCTTGGCAACATTTCATATTTTAAATGCTTTACATATTTAATTTGGCATTCTTATCTGAAAGAAAAAAGTGGGGGGAAAAATTGTGCATGACATTCAAAGCCATAGAACGGTGACAGGCCATGCGACACTGTCTTCTGTATAGGTACCCTCTCAGACAGCAGATTGAAAAGGTAAGCTTACTTGTGTGTATAGAGAACTAATTGGAGTATTTTACTGCCTCTGACTGAAGATTTTATTTCTCTGGGCTGACTAGTTCTTAGAAATAATTCCATATAATCTTCTATCACTTTGCTTCCTATGCAGCTAAGCATCTCGGTTCAGTGTCTAACGTGCACTAGCTTTGAAGAATATTTGAGACAAATATTTGAACAAATGAATAATGCATATAGAGAAATATTTAGGGAAAACTAAAAATCATATCATCATGGAATATATAATGGCCCCTAAAATAACTATTTAACCATCAAATGGGTCGCTTTTAGTGTGTCTGCATTATACTGATGTAGAAGTACCAGATGTTTTTACTTAGTTCATGGAGGTGGCCTGAAAATAATTATTTCCTCTTTTGAGGGCCTTGCAGACATGTGGCAGAAAAAAAATTTTCAATGCCTTATAGCTCCGGTGGAGGCACATATAATGGTACATCTATCATCAAGGGAGCTAGGAAGAAACACCTTGGCAGCTTATGAACATAGCACCGTCATATTATATAAGGTGCCCTGTAAAGCCCAGGCTGAAAAATCTATACGAAAGAGATAGGAACCTACCATGTTTCAAGTCAATGATTTGAAGAAAATTTAACATGTAAGTTAAAAGTAAATAAAAGCTGAACTGTCACCAGACCACATTTTGCTTTACTTGCAAGTTATTATCTATTAACAGGTTCATCCTGTAGGCAATTCAGAAAGACAGACATTTTTTATGAAATGCACAGTGACATGCTGGGTTCCAAGATATCTTTTCAACTGTCACCAACAGGCTTCCTGTTCAGGAAATCTTTTCATTTTTGTCCCTTCCTTATAACTTATTAAGCATATGTTTTTGGGTGATGAGATGCCATGATGCAGATCACATGCCTTTTTCTGTCCACAAATTATCTGAACTCAGCCAAATCTATTTCAGATCTGTTGTTGAAAACAACAGTTCTTGTCAATCTGTGTTGGATATAACAACTGCAGAGTTGTGACTGCATCATCGGAGATTTGAAATAACACCAAGAGTGAGTTGAACCATGGGAAGTCCCAACCAATGAATAAATTATTTTCTTTGAAGGGCTCTGAAAATCCAAGTCAAATCCTGACCAAGCTTCTTAATGACATCCTATACATAGAAAAATAAGCTAACTTTACTAAATTAATAAGTGACCAGTCATTAAATTCCTCTCTAGATTTTGGTTCAATTTCAAATTGCTCATTACCAGTATGTAGCAATACAAATTCTTTTTATATTTTGACCTAGTATCCTCTGACCTTGCTAAAGTCAATTTTTAAGTCTAATAACTTTTTTGTAGGTTCTGTGCATACTCTTCATAGATAATCATCTCATCTATTAATACAGTAAGTTTTATTCCTTTCTCTCCAATCTCTATGGCATCTATTTATTGCACTGGTTATGACCTCCAGCAAAGTGTCAAATAGTAGTGAGATGAGAGCGAGCATACTTCCCCCTTTCCCAATCTTAAGGGTTAAAGAATTCAGCCTTTCACAAAGAAGTGTTATGTGAATTCTATTTGGAGGGTGGAGGATGGGAGGGGAGTAGATCCCTTCACTGGGTTGAGAAAATAAACATTTATTTCTAGTTTGTCAAGAGTTTTATCATGAATGGATGTTGAATTTTGTCAACTGCTTCTTTTGTATAAATATGATCATATGGACTTTATTCTTTAATTATTGACATGTTGATTGCATTGATTTTGAGTACTGAACTAGCCCTGCTTCTCCAGGATAAATCCCACTCAACCTTGGTGTATTAACATTTTCCTAAAATTACTGATTTTAATTTGATTATATCTTACTGAGGATTTTTGTATCTATCCTCATGAGAAATACCAGTTTATGGTTTTCTCTTCTTGTAATGTCTGGTTTTGTTAGAAGGTTCTGACTTCATAAAATGAATCTAGAAGTTATTACTCTTCTTCTGTGGTCTGGAAAAGTTTGTGTAGAATTGGTATTTCTTTCTTGAATGTTTGGTGTATCAATTCCACTCCACTGAAACTACCTTAAAATCAGGAATTTCGAGAAAACCATCTGCACCATAAGTAGGAGTCCTCACTGTTTTAAAGATGTCACTTCTCAAATTGACTTTTGGATTTATTTAATTTTAACTTAAATTATAAAAGGGTTTTACAAGGAATTTGATAAGCTCATTCTAAGTTTATGTGGAAAAACAAAAATAATCAAAGTATTGCTGAAGAAGGATAAGAAGATGGTATGATAAGCCCTCGTGAAACATCAATATTTATTGTAAAGCTCTAATAATTAAAACAGTATGGCATGGAAATGGGATAGCCAAATTGACTAATGTAACTAAATTGGAAGGCCAGAAACAAACCCATACATCTAAGGATATGAGAATATGAGACAAATGAGAGAAATGAATTATAACTCCCTCAAGAAAGGCTGAGCCCTTAAAAAAAAAAGGTCTGGGATCACCAATAAGACCACAAAGGAAAATTAAAATTTAATTAGTACCTTATGCTATTTATAAACATTTCTAATGGATTAAAGACATGTGGAAGGAAAACTTTAAAATTTAAGAAACCAAGGTAGAATACCCATGACCTTGAGGAAGGACAGAATGTATTAAATTAGGTACAAGAAAAAACTGATGACAAAAAATAGGTTGATTAGATTACATTAAAATTAAGAATTTCTATTAATATAGCAAAAGCAAATCATCAACAAAGTGAAAACAACCTAGGGATTGGGTTGTTGCCAGGAATTAGTTTTTTTTAACTCCCCCAAATGAGTATAATGTTTATTCAGTATTAACAGCCACTTTCTTAGATTTTTATATCTTAAAACCTTTCTAAATTATGTCACCATGTAAGTCGCTTAATAACAGATAATGTGAAATACTCTATTTACAATTTTCTTTCTGATAAGTGTTACATGGCATATTCATTTAATAGCATTTTTCTATGATGTAAAATGTGAGAGCATACCCGTGGCACCTCTGGTTTGGGCACCTCATGCCAGAACCAATCTGCCACTTTTACTTAAGTACCATCACCTATCACCGCCCAAAACCTCACTCACTTGGGACAAATCACTCCTGGATTAGTCTCCTCTTACATACTGAGGCTTGGTATTATCCCAGAGAACCTCAAAATCCACACACACAAAAACCAAAAACGAAAAGCCATAATCTCTAGTCTTATAGATCCATGACTTCCTGAAGTCCTGAAAACTACTTCTACTCCTCTTAGATCGCCAACCACAGTCTGCCCTCCTTATCTTACCTGACCTCAATTAACACTTAGCAATATTACTCAGTCCTTGGTAACCCATTCCCCCTGTCCTTGTCATGATACTCTTTTGGCATCTCTTCTCTTTGGCTATTGCTTCTTAGTCTCTTTCATCAGCTCTTCTTCTAACATTCTCCCCTAATTGTGTCTTTCAGTGTCGCTCTTCTTCAGCTCTTGTTTTCTAAACACTTCCCATGGGTAGTTTCGTCAGTGTTTTTTGCTGCAACTGTCATCCATCAGTGAAACCAAAGAACTGTGCCCCCACTTCCTCTAAGAAAACATGGTTAAAAGTGGATATTTATACTATTTGGGTTACATATATTTCATATGTATCATTATTTGAAGGTACAGAGTTGGATTCTTTTTTTTCTCATTTTTTAATTACATACATAATTGAAAACATATTCTTTGGCAAAAGTGTCAAATCGCCATCAAATTCAAAAAGAGCCTACCACCAAGAAAAGTGGAGCATCATTAGTCTAGGCAAGTGAAGTCATTTCTAACTGATCAACTGAATTTTAAAATTTTTTTTCAACATTTTTTATTTATTTTGGGACAGAGAGAGACAGAGCATGAACGGGGGAGGGGCAGAGAGAGAGGGAGACACAGAATCGGAAACAGGCTCCAGGCTCCGAGCCATCAGCCCAGAGCCTGACGCGGGGCTCGAACTCACTCACGGACCGCGAGATCGTGACCTGGCTGAAGTCGGACGCTTAACCGACTGCGCCACCCAGGCGCCCCGATCAACTGAATTTTAATCATCCATCTACTGCTCCAGTGCAAACATAGGAGGTAATATTTGTTGTCTGAGGAGAATCACAATTGTCATCAACTACTTGCTGCTTTCATTTTCGGTGTAAAGGTTTAGTCTCCTGAACTGTACATAATCTCCCACCTCTGCAGAGAGACTTAGGTGTTTCACTTCTTTAGGAGAACACTTTGAGAATGATGAACCTCAAACTGGATTAGAAGCAAGTTTCTGGTGCCCTAGCACCATCTGCATTTACAAACTGCCCCGATGATTCCGTTACAAATCACAGGAGCTCAGTCTGGTCCAATGTTGAAGACGTACTAGTGACAGACAGGTACTTATTAATTGATTGATGTCTATCCAAAACAGCTGGAAATTTGATACCATATTTAACATACAGAAAAAGATGACACTTTTCTCATAGGCAAAAATGTTGTTACTTTGCTTTTGTTTTTATTTCCTCTTTAGCAATTTGACTTTGGATGCAAAGAGGGTACCTTTCTTGCATTAATGCAATCATTATCCTTTAATTTCCTTTGACACAAGAAGCTTAGAGTTATCATATGAACATATAATCTACAAACCTCCCCAAAATTCTCAGTTTGTAGGGTGTTTCCCTTTGTTTTATTCATAGTTATTCAACATAAATCATGATTATCAGTCTTCTGTGACTTCTACTCCTTTCCGTTTTTTCAAGCAGTCACATTTCCATCATTAAATATCGTTTAAATCATGATTATCTATAGAGAAAATAATTTAAAATATGGGAGAATAAAACCCATATCCCAGCACCAATCACAAACCATGCTTAACCACAGGACACACAGTTTGAGAAGCAAGATGTGACACAGCCTTAAATTTAGCCCCTAAGCACTGTAAGATGTTTAGTGAGCCATTATTTTCACAGTTCATCACAATGAGTAGCTTTGCCATACTTACTTTATAGGGAACATTTTATCCACCCCATAAAAGTCTTATTTTCCCCCTCCCCTCTTCTTTAAGCAAGGGTTGACAATCAGACATCGAATTTTAGTGTGCAAGAATGTCCCCAGTTCACTGAGATTAGAAGCTTTCGTTTTCAAGATTCTATTCTAGCTTCAGGAAAACTTCTCTAACACTCTCCACCATAATATATTGCTACTGCTTTGACTTTCATTCACCAAATAACTCCATTAATTACCAGCAACCAGACTTCACTTCCTTATGATGTTTTGTGCACCTGGTTTGCAGACGGGATGTAGTAACAGAAGCCGACACTGCACACCCAGACCGCAGTACAGGCCAGCATGTTGGCTACACTAAACTAATTTTATGTGTCTGTGGAAAACAGAGTTTTGGATTTCAACCAGCTGAAATTACTGTTTGCCACTTCTCTATTCAACACCAACGTCATTCTGGACAAAGTCAGAACAAGGAAAGTGGATTTTCAAGATGGTGACCAAGTCATCATTTACTTGTAGGTCCTACTCAAGTAACCACGGATTCACATGTTGAAATGGAAACCACACGAATCAGAGCCTCCCAATAATTTGGACTTCGGTCATTGCCTTTGCATATGGACAGCATATCTTTCTAGTAATAATTTCACAATAAAGTCTAAAAAAATAAATACCTTAAGAGTCTGCATTCTTATTTACCATTTATGTCTATATTCAGAGACTTGAAATGTTTACTTAAAATAAGTCTTAAAATGCCTTCTCTGCATGTGGCATGAGCTCCATGACTATAACATGCCCAATAAATATTTGGGGAAAAGAAAAATGCTTTGTTTTTATCGTGAAATCAGACTTTCTTCACTCCTATTTCTCTCACGTTAACATGTTTTGCCATATTCGGAAGGTTTTCTGATAAGAAATTAGCCAGAGGAGCTGTCTTTGGATCTTCCCTCTCTGAGATCTTTTTGATAAAACCTCGAAATAAAAGCGCTGATGATGTTCTAGTGAACTGTCCCAAGACCAGGCATGTAGGGTGTGAGGAGCAGGCGGTCTATGAGAGTGTGAGAAGAGTACATCCCACACTTCGACTAGGGGGTTATACTAAGATACAGATGGGGTAAGGACCATAGTGTAATTCTTCAAAGATCTCCAGCACAGCTGAGTTGAGAACTACAGACCACTTTTAGGTACATTACAAAAAATCCTCATACTAACTTCAGCATTCTAAAATAAAATGCAAAAAGATGTATTCTTGGGCTGTATATGCTGTCTCTAGACCCCATGGACCTCACTTTAGGGAGGTTGAGGATCACAAAACTAACGCAGGACCGCCTTAGGGCCACTGTGTGGCACCCCGGGAGACAACCAGAATCTTTCCATAATAACAACACACTATTTGAACAAAATTTATTTTACTTCCCATAAGTTATCAAGAAAAATGGAGTGAGGTGACTGATTCTGTGGGAGGACCAGGGTGAAGAGACAGGCATGATAGAAACATTTCAAGTTACAGAAAACTGGAAATTTTAATTTCTTCTCTCTTAGGGACAGGGCTACTCCGTTTAAAATTAAATGGTTTGGCTCAGAAAATATTTAATACACTATTTTTTTTCTAAAGTAAGAACAGATATAAAGGTGGAGAAGTTGCTGGACTATACAACAAAATGAAGTCTACAACAGCATTTCTTCTAATATTAATTTCATCACTGAAGAAATAATTGCAATTTTTCTTCTAGAGAACAGACTTTGATAGAAATGTCAAAAGATTTTTGCTAACTTTATCTTTTAATCTTAGTCTTTGTGGCAATTATTCCCAGACCTTATTGTGGTTTCCTGCACAAAATTATACCCTTAAGCTTAGCAGCCTTGCATTTACTACAGGCCCAGGACAATAAAAAGTCAACAGCAGGAGAAAATATGTTTTATATGTTCAGTTAACTTTACGCAGAACTGGAAAATATTGGCAAGTGGCACTTAATTATGTTATTCTAGTTTCTTTAATATATATAAAAATTGTCAACCTGAATGGAGATGATTAATTTCCGGTTATTTAGAGGTAGAATAACTATTATTATTTAAAGCGTTCAAATAATAGCCTCTGTATTTACGATTTTGAAATTCTTTCCCTCTTCAATTTATAGTATTATCATTTAGTTTTAAATTATCTTTAAATATAAAATGAAGAAAAAGTGATTTTATTGAAGACACATAAAAATATAAACAACTTAATTTCTTTAGCAGGTTGATTTGGGACTTATATTAGTTTAATATTCTTTGGATCAGAGATTTTCCCATCGGTGGTAGGGTATGTATGCATTAGTTATATATTGCCATATAATGAATTACTCCAAAACTTGGCTGCTTTAAACAATAGACATTTATTTCCTTACAGTTTTGGTGGTCCAGAAATTCAGGAGTGGCTTCACTGAGTGGTTCTGGCTCAGGTTCTCTCATGAGATTGCAGGCAAGGTGACAGCAAGGGCTGCAGTCATCTGAGTGCCTGGCTGGGGCTAGGGAATCTGCTTCCAAAAGTGCTCACTCTTTCATGCTTATGGGCAAGGGGCTTCAGTTCCCCACTGGTTGTTGGCAGGAAGCATCAGGTCCTTGCACATAGGTTTTTCCATAGTCTTCTTGAGTGTCCTTACAGAATGGCAGCTGCAGTTGCCAAAAGAAAGTCATATAAGGGGCACCTGGGTGGCTCAGTCGGTTAAGAGTTCAACTTGGGCTCAGGTCATGATCTCTTGTGAGTTCAAGCCCCACATCAGGCTCACTGCTGTCATCTCAAAGCCTGCTTCAGACCCTCTGTCCCCTTCTCTCTCTGCCCCCCTTCACTTGTGCTCTCTCTCTCTCTCTCAAAAATAAACAAAAAAAACATTTTTAAAAAGTTAATATAAAGCAAGAAAGAGGAAGCCACAATGTGTTATCACCTAGCTTCAGAAGTCACATTCCATCATTTCCACAATATCCTATAGGTTACACAAGTTATCTCTGTTTCACATGGGAGGAAACTATACCAGGATGTGAATACCAGGAGATAGAGATTGTTGAGATGAGCTACACCAATCTAGGCCAGAGGAGGAGAGGGACAGGGAGAGGGACAGGGACAGGAGGAAATGAAAGGGGGAGGGTGAAGAAGAAGAAGAGAAAGGAGGAGGAGAGAAGGAGGAGGAAGAGGGAAACACGACAGAAAGGAAAAAATCCCCATACACATGAAAGATGGACTGTAAGGTCATAGACAGTAAGAATTTCAGAGTATGAGTAGTTGGCACATTTTTAGTATTAAAATGTTTCTGGGAAATATCTGCACGAAAGCTACTCACACTTTATTTATTTTTAAATATAATTTATTGCCAAATTGGCTTACATACAACACCCAGTGCTCATCCCAGCAAGTGCCCTCCTCAATGCCCATCACCCATTTTCCCTCTCTCCCACTCCCCCCATCCACCTTCAGTTTGTTCTCTGTTTTTTTTTTTTCCCAACGTTTTTTATTTATTTTTGGGACAGAGAGAGACATAGCATGAACGGGGGAGGGGCGGAGAGAGAGGGAGACACAGAATCAGAAACAGGTTCCAGGCTCCAAGCCATCAGCCCAGAGCCTGACGCGGGGCTCGAACTCACGGACCGCGAGATCGTGACCTGGCTGAAGTCGGACGCTTAACCGACTGCGCCACCCAGGCGCCCCTGTTCTCTGTTTTTAAGAGTCTCTTGTGCTTTGCCTCCCTCCTTCTCTGTTTGTATTTTTCCTCCTCCCTTCCCCCATGGTCGTCTGTTAAGTTTTCAAGATCCACATATGAGTGAAAACATATGATATATGTCCTTCTCTGGCTGACTTATTTCACTTAGCATAATACCTTCCAGTTCCATCCATATTGCTGCAAATGACAAGACTTCATTCTTTCTCATTGCCAAGTAGTATTGCATTATGTATATAAACCACGTCTTCTTTATCCATTCATTAGTCAATGGACATTTAGGCTCTTTCCATAATTTGGCTATTGCTGAAAGCGCTACTATAAACATTGGGTTACATGTGCCCCTATGCATTAGCACTCCTGTATCCCTTGGGTAAATTCCTAGAAGTGCTATTGCTGGGTCATAGGGTAGATCTCTTTTTAATTTTTTGAGGAACCTCCACACTGGTTTCCAGAGCGGCTGCACCAGTTTGCATTCCCACCAACAGTGCAAGAGGGTTCCCGTTTCTCCACATCCTCTCCAGCATCTATAGTCCCCTGATTTGTTCACTTTAGCCACTCTGGTGTGAGCTGGTATCTCAGTGTGGCTTTGATTTGTATTTCTCTGATGATACTCACACTTTAAAATAAAATGCAAATGCAAGTGATCAAAACCCTGTGGGATTCTGGGCATGTACCTGCCTTTTATTCGTTTATTTGAATTTCAATTCTCAAATCTTTCAGTAATTGATACTTATCATGATTGCTGCTTAGATTTTCTACTCTCTCTGAACACTAAGACAACAGAGAATAACATGTATAAGAAGGACCTCATGAAATTTTTCCAGTAGAAGTTTAACTCAAACGATATAAATAATAATTTGTTATCATTTGAGTTGTAAGCTGACACTGTTGGCTACTATCAGTCCATGACTACATAACTAAAAAGTGGTATTTGTAAACTATAATCTGAGTTTGTACATATATAAATGAAACCTCTGCTAAAAATGCCACATGTGTATCCTGTGTGTAACAGAGACCATACAGAGGTATAAACACACAACATTTTTGCAGTTTCTCAAAGTCCTATTGGGTGACCAACTTTCTTGACAAGAAATCTTCAAAGGAAATATCATTTAGCGTGGATTGGTTTTATTTCCTCATTACTGACTTTCTAGTTGCACTCATTCTTCTAGACCTTCCAGAATGACAATGTTCCCTAATGGAGTCAAACCATGTCCCCCACCATCCAGGAAATGATGGTGAGAAATACACGAATAGTGAGGTCAGATATTTTGTTTGCCTAATGTCTGCCCATAGGACAAGATGGCCAGAAAAAAACACAGCCTTAAATTAAAGATAGACATTAGCCTGAAGGGAAACACAGTGAATCTAACTGCAAAAGATGGCAACTGAGCCCGGTAGAATAAAAAATAAAGTAAAATTAAAATTAAAATTAAAATTAAAATTAAAATTAAAATTAAAAAAGGACTTAGAAGGAAATGAGCTGAAAGAGGGGAGAAACAGCAGAAAGGATACACTGAGTTAACGTGGAGCAACGAATGTACTATACAACTGGGGGAAATGCAAAGCAAAAACGAAATAAAACAAAAACAAAAAAAAATCAGAGAGAGAGAGAGAGAAAGAGAAACAGAGAGGAAAGAGAAAAAAGAGACAAAAAGAGCTTTATTAGAATTAGCATCCAGCACAGCAGGTACCAAGAAACATACTTCAGAACATCAACTACTAGCAGAAAGATACTCTTACCCACACACAGACATGATACAAAAGGCAGAAGAGAGTCTTGGGGTTACAGCTGGCTCACTAGTCAGAAGTGAGGAGTGGAGTTAGAGACGAATCTAGGCTTGTATTTAGGGAGTGCTAAGCCTCACAGCAAAGGACATCTTATAGATGTGTTTTGCAGGCAAGGGTAGGAAGAAGTTGGGAGGAGCTGGGGATAAAAATGTGGCACAAAAAGTCAGGAGATTCCAAACAGCATCAGGTGTCACAACGGAAGCAAAGAAGGTTGGAGAACAGGGCCCAGACAAGTTCTGAAGATTATACTCTTCTAGTTATTTTCCCAGACACAAATGACAGAGCTCCAGCACTAAAATCTCCTAATGGCACAGAGCAGCTTATCACAAGAAGATGACCCATTAATCAAGAAACCATGAATCAGCCATTAATTATCCAAGCCACGAGAGACTACAGAATTCCTAATGTCAAGGAAGCTTTACTGAAATACTTAATTTGCAAAGTTCCACGTATGGAGTTATATTCATACATGCAGTATATTACCAGACACTCCATGGATACCAAATGAGCTATTCTTTTGCTTGAATTTCTTACTTCCCTATGACTTAAAAATGTAAGAAGAAAGTAATGTTACCTTTGGGCATTTTTAGTAGGAGGCTAAACGAATGTGAGTGGGGGTTAGCCATGAAGTAATCAAGGATGTGGCTCAAAATATAGAGGTGGAATAAATTGAAGAGCCAAGTAGCTCTACAAATCTGTGGTTCTATTGACCACATTAGAGTAACAATTTATATAAACAGTGCACTTTTAATCTTTTGAAGTACTTCCACATATTTTCCGTATTCCATCTCATAGCCTTACAACAGTCCTAGGCTAAGTTGGGTTGGTATAATTACATCTGTTCCTTTAGCTGGAGAAATAGACTCGCAGAGGATAAATGACTTGTACAAGCTGGTGAGGAACAGATCTATGGCATACACATACCATAAATCCCAGTATGGTTTGTCTCCCCGAGACCAGTGCTTCAGGAACTTGAAAATAAATCACTAGGAATCTTGCTCAACTACAGATTCTGATGTAGAAGTTCTAGGGGTGGGACTCAGGATTCTGCATTTCCCCAGGTGATACTAATGCTACTGGGCTGCAGTTCTAAACCAGAGTGCATCTAATTCAGTAATCCTTTAATTCAATAGCTGTATATCAATTATTCTTTTAAAATATGGATTCAAGACCTTTAGCTCGGGGGATTCCGCGGATCTGGTACAGAACCCTGATCTCTGATTTTTTTTTTAAGTTCCATCAGTGATTCTGATTAATAACCAGGGATGAGAATGTTTTCACACTTACTTAGTACCTATACTGTACATTTAAAAATCTTGAAGCAAGTCTTTTCACTGCAATTATTAGGGAGTCTAGTTCCATCCTAACTCACCACAAGAGAACTTTTTCATACATTTGTAGAATATTGAATTCTTTCAGATTTCCATCCCTCATCTTTTGATCTTGAGATTTTCATTTCTCTAGTTCCCAAGGTACAAAATTTCCCACCACTCTATAATGTCACAAGATGTCAGTTTCACTCATTTTTGTTTTAAATAACATCACTTACAAATTTCAATCCCTATTTTCTTTGACCTTTTAAGACGTCTATGGTTCTTGGAGAATGTATTGTCCAAGTGTAATTTTCATTATAAGGCACAGTTTAGAGGTCTGTACAGAGAGATAAGGATGAAGTATTCAAGACATAAAAATCATTGCAAGAATTACATTCTGGAAGGGGGAAAAAAACTATTATCTGAGTGACAATTAAAGAGATGGCCACCTAACTGCCACAGTTAAGCTTCCCAAGTGAGCACACAGCAAAGACTGGTTGGGTTAAGAACAAGTGCTGACAGAAGGTTTAGAAATGATGTGCCATACCAGTCTTGCATGTGGTCTTTGAGGGTTTGATAAACCAGCAAGTTATCTTCTAGAATTTCCACTCATTGATTTGAGGTACAAGTTAAGAACTAAGGACACACATAGCTTTTTTTTCCTTATAAGGATGACCTTGGCTTTCAATTGCTAAACTCTACTGTAGCCCATGTTACCCTTTGTATAAAAGCAAACAAATGGTGGTCATAAGGCTGTGGGATTCTGGAAGAACAGTCCAGGCAATTGTGAGTTCTCCCCACCACCAAGAGTCTCAAACCCATAATCTCAATTTATTAATGTCACTGCCTTTGGATACTAATAGGGTAATGTCACCAAGGCAGAGAGGTTTTCTCAGTTTACAGTGTTCTTAGTATCACAGTAATTATTTCACAGCACATCCTAAGCTAAAAGAAATATCTAACAGTTCCGTTTATTCAATAGTTAGGGTCTAACCATTTGTAAGTACCTAACAGTTCTATTTATTCAATAGTTAGGGTCTAACCATTTGTAAGTACTTATATCCTAACAATTCAGTGCCTATTGAGCACTGAGTACAATATCTCAAACCTTGCAATTGAAAGGAACACAGCTACCTCCACGTCCTGTTTCAAAATGGTTTTCACCTGGTCCTTGCTTTTTACCATAGAAAACCCAGCCTCACAAAAACATGACATGAAAAAATAGAACATAGCAATCCAATGTTTAAACTATTAGTTCATGTAGTGCCCAAAAGAGGTTACCGTATTTTTCTTGAAAATTTAAAATATTCAGCTATGTCCCTATAAATCTGCTGCAGCACTCCAAAATGCCTTTGCACACAATTTAGAAATGGTGGCTTTAGCAAATTTGAAGCCCAACACTCAGATTTCTGGTCCTGGTTGCTGAATCTTCTAGACCAATGTCTTACAGAGAAAGTCTATTAATACTCTGATCTTCAATTTCTTCATTTAAAATTCATCAACAATTTCATCATCTTAAGAAGGAACATAACCAAAATGTTCTATGTACTTTGTACATAGAAATGCTATACTAGAGATGTATTTTCTTAAAAGTGAGTGGGTCTTGTATCATGAATTTTAAACTTTTGTCTTTTGGAATATAGAATCCCTTCTTCAATAAAACATCCTTGAGATACAGAGCACATGTATGAGATTAAACACAGGAATACTCCATTGGAAAAAGCATGCTGGTCACTTTCCTCAGACCCAGCCCTTAATCTCTTCATGCTCTGTTGATTCCCAAGGAGGATGGACTCCCGATGTTTCCCACTTTCTTGCAGATTGGTGTATCACTGGGCTCGTCTTGTAGGCTACCAGATGCAGAATCTAATAGATTGGCATACCCCTAGGCTCATCTTGTAGGCTACTGGATGGAGAATCTAATATCCCCCTACTCTGCCTCCCAGAAACATTTTCAGTAGTCCTATTTTCTGTCCCCCACTAAAGGCCCCCTCCTAACAAAGCTCCCATTCCCATCACATGGCCTCAGCTCCTCCATCTTTTTCCCCTCCAGCCCTTTGAGTGAGGGTGGACTGCTGCAGGTGCTTATCTTGGAGTTTCCTCAACTTCCTCAGGTTGCACTTTCAAGCTCTTCTAACCTGTAGCTAATTTTCTGTATTAAATTACCTACATCAGTTTTTTTTGCTGTTGGCTTTATTTGTAACTGGTCCCTAACTGATTCTAAGGTGTGAATGGCCCAGAGCCCCCCTCCAGGCCCCAGGTCTCTTGACATGGTGTTCCTAAGTCACATCTGAAAAACTCAAGGCTCATTCCCCACTCTATCACTAAAAAGCTGAGCAATCTTAGGTAAGTCACAGAACATCTCTGAGCCCCATTTTCCTCACTCAGCAAGGACCATACTTACCTTGACCTCTCCTGATAAATGGAAAGTATTTGGGATGACTTAAAGATTAGACTGACCTTTTATTACGTCCCAAAATTTTGCATACTTGGATGAAGGGTTTATTATTAAAAAAATAAAGATTTTGGTTTCCAAGAAACCAAAAAGAATATGCCTCTCCTCTGCCTCCCACCTCCGTCACAAACCAGGCCCACCTTAAAGACAGAAAATTCTAAACGGTTCTTTCAAACAATTAGATTAAATGAGAATTAATCGACTTCCATCAGTTGTAACAAAGTTAAAACAGAGCTTGTTTACAGCCACTGATTCATGTTTCTATTCTGATCCTGGTGTTTATGCCTCACAGCCCGCACTGGTATTGTGCTCATTCCTTCTTGTATTGTGGTTTCAGCACTTCCAGAGTGGTTTTAGGCACTCCTAGTCCAGATTTTAGGTTCATGTACTCAGAGATAATTACCCTCGGTTGCAAGGAGGATGCACATATGACAGAAGATGGAATTAGACAATTATGGTTTGAGAGCTGCCGTTCCAAACAGAAAAGTTGAAATATATATGTTTGTAAATAACTGTGGCCTGGTGTAGATTACAGGTTTTGCTTTTTTCTCAATAAAAATTGTTTTCTTTAAGTTTCACTTTCTGAGTTGCTGTAGTATCAACTCTGTCTGATGGAAAGAAGACATTTGGGTCCATGTTGCTACCACACACAGTCGGATCCATGACCGAGTACTGACGAAAGAGACTACAGCAATCTGAATACATCATATTATGACTCCTCTTATCAGCCTTTAGGCTATTATAAATTTGGACAGGAGAAAGATTGAGTCTTTTACAACATGTATTTCCAGTGCCAGCAGAGTTTCCTGGCACGTAGGTGGTTTTCAAAACACCTGAGATGAGTTAATTAATACAAGGCTCTATTAAGACCAACTGATGCCCTCAGCAGTCAACAATGGTGCCCCCTCAGCCATGGCTGAGAAAATGAAGTGCTTAGGATCATACACACAAATCAGCTGGTAAGTTAAATGCTAACCAGACTCAGCAGCTATGTTTCCATTGGATAGAAGTGAAACTCTCACGCCAGAAGATAGAAACAAATGTGGTATCTGATAACAGCTTGAACCCCAAATTTTAGTCACTCACTGTGACAAAGAAAATGTTTAGTAATAACAGATGAAAGCAAAATATGGCAAATAAAGTTAACAAAAAAATGAACTAAACTCAAGAGAAGCAGGGAAAGAGTTAAAGGCAAAGTAGGTGAGGTGGTGAGAGACTCCAGTGTCCCCCTTCCCTCGGTACATCTGCCCATTTTGCTTAATGATTAATCAAGGGCTGAATGGATGGCAGAAAATGCAGAGCTAATATTACAGAAAGTCTCTCTTAACAGTCTCCCATCTGGTTTTCCTAAAATACTTTAAGCCTCAGACCACAGTTCTATTCCATGATTCTTCCTTCTTCATACACCTCTCCCCCTTTCCCCAATCCTACGACATTATGCTTGACTTGGGGTTTTCCTCTTGTAGCACCCTGCTCTCACTGCCTAAGCTTTCACCTCTCGGAACTGGTCTTCTCTAGCCACCTAGTCGACCATTTTTGTTACGTAATGTGCACAACATTGTGGAAAGCATGAGAAGCCTAGAATATAAAGGAAAGAAAAAAACAACAGCAATTTCCTCATTCTGAAAATAGTTACTATCTAGCTTGATGGCCAATGCACAGCTGTATGAAAATATTCTGGGTCTCAATCTCATCCTTATTTCAACAGCAAAAAGTAGGTTTTTTTTAATTCTACTATTCTTTTACCAGGAGACTTACCAGAAAGTAACAAATCACCAAGTACAAATTGATACAGTATTTGCAAATTGACGCGGTATATTTGGAGATTTACTAAGTCAGACAAAGTTATGCAAGAGTCAGAGTTAAATGGGTTAGACTTCTGAGAAGAGGGTACAGTTTGAATGATATTGGATAACTAAGATCTCAGGAAAGGGAAACCCTCAAGAAGTTTCTCATTCTACACCCCATTATCCAGCTTTATCAAATCTTAACATTATTTCTTACTTTTCTCAAATCCTTTATTTTCAAGCAATAATGGTAAAACAACGGTGATTCCTGTGATCTTGATCATATTCAAAGATCAAGAATGGACCAATTAATTAATTAATGGACAAATATGCATACTGTGGAATATTCTATAATAGCTACAAAAAATAAATATCAATATGGATAAAATTTTAAAACAATGAATGAACTATTAGGTTGATTTCAGTTGTTCGCCAATACAAGCATTGTTGCAATAAACATTCCTGTCTACATCTCCTTACACATAAGTGCAAGAGTTTCTCAAGAGCACCTAAGAAGTGAAACGTGTGGGTTTCAAAGGATATGCACATTTTCGTTATCAATGGATATTGTCAAAATCTCTCCAAATGGTTTTCTACCAATTAGTAGCATATGACAGTTCCCATTGCTCCCATCGTCACTGATATCTGGTTAAAATTTTTTTTAATTTTTGGGGTGCCTGGGTGGCTCAGTCTAGGTTAAGCATTTGACTTCAGCTCAAGTCATGATCTCGCAGTTTGTGGGTTTGAGCCCCATGTCAGGCTCTATGCTGACAGCTCAGAGCCTGGAGTCTGCTTCAGATTCTGTGTCTTCCTCTCTCTCTGCCTCTCTCCTGCTCATGCTCTGTCTCTATCTCAAAAATAAACACTTTTTTAAAATTTTAATTGTTGATGGCATAATAGTTTTAGAATGGTATCTCTTTTGTTTTTATGTATACTCTATTTGTGAAGTAGCACATTAGTTCTTTAAGTTTATTGCTTCTTCTTCTCCTATGAATTGCCTATTATATCTTTTGCGTATTTTTTCAGTTGCTTTGTTATTTTTGTGTTGATTTGTAGGAATTATTGACATATCCTAGGTAATAAAATCTTGTTGGCTATATGCATTTCAAATAATTCAGAAAAATAATACCTTCATGAGGTTTGTGGGTTGTTTTTTTTTTTCGGATTTTCCTACTTGGATACAGTCAAATTTGGCATTTTACATAATGATTTTGGAGCCTTATGCATTCTCTAAAATACCCTCCCCTATATTTGCTTCTAAAAACTTGTAGGAAAAAAAAAAGACCTATATCTTCCTTTGTATGATGTGACATAGGAATATAATTTTTTTTGCCTATATGAACAACTTTGACAATACTATTTATTGTCACTGCTTTATAATTCTGTCCCTAATCTATTCCAAAAAGTAATCTTTCCAGAACATTCCAGAATGTATCACATTCTATAGATGTTTGTCTCTCTTTTAAGCCATTTCAGGACAAAAGTAGCCACAGAAAATTTAATGGGTTACTGTGGGGGGTGGGGGGGTGTATGTGTGTGTATTCCAGAAGCACTGAACTATTGGAGATCTTGTTTTTAAAATACTCATGATGACATAGTACTGGCTGGAAAGCAGACGAAGAAATGAATGTTAATGATGCTATTAATGACCCTCACGTATAACTCACCTACAGAAGTCATCCTCAGTCATATCCTAAAGCCTAGGACCACTCTGGCATAACCAGAGTCTCAAACTCATGCCATGGTTAGACCTCAGGCTTCTAGAGAGTCTCTGAAATGTACCTCCAGGGCCTCACCTTCAGCCTGAATTTATCTGTAGCCCACAACCTGAGTCCATGATAGTCTCTAGATCAGAACTTCTCTGGGAGCAAAATAGGGAGGGACATTTTTAAGTTGTTTCTAACACACTGTCGTCTTCAGAGTAACATGGCCACTAGCAGTGCACTGCCCACAGGATGGCAACTCACTGTTTTGTTTCCCTAAGGGAAGGTGACCATGTGCTGAGTGAAACACTCTCTTCTGGGAGACCCAGGCCATCTATCAGAGAAAGAGAAATGATCCCTTCAAGCTACTCAACAAACCACCTCCAGCAAGCATCTCTGAGGAAGCCAGTGGACAGGGTCCATATGGACATTACTGAATTATCGCAGATAATAAAGGAGGGACTGTTAATATAATCAGAGGGGGCCTGCAGCTGTTCAAAAACAATTCTGAGCCCAGGTAGTAAAGAGACACATATGAAAGCAGTAATTTCTGGGGTGTTTTTTTTTTCTCTTTAACACTCCCATAATTTAAAAAGAATTTAATGGATTTTCATTTTCAAGACCTGGAAAAACAAAAGTCCTCCTAAGCTGAGAGCAAATGCTTCCAGTCCTTGCCTGAAGCCATTCTTTTTATTGGGGGAGTTACAGCCCCTTGAGAAGAAGGGGTTTATAATGGAAAAAATGAGACAGCATCAACCATAATGAAGCTCAGAATATAAATAATAAAAACCCCATTAATGTCTGACACTTTATGTTTCTAAAGAAAACCCCTACCTTTCATCTAAAATAAGACAGTTGCTGAGGAAGTAGATAAAAGCAAGCATATATTTAACACAATTCTTTTATTCTACCTTTATTATTCTTCAGGGAAAATGGTTCCTTGGTGTATGTTAGATTTCCCTTAATTTCAGTCTCTCATCTAATGCAACAGAAACCCTTTCAACAAAGTCTCCACTCAGGAGAGGATCATGCTTTGCAGTTGAACCCTGCAGTGTTTTAACGTGGGAGGACAACAGAAATCCCACGGCCCAGTTCTTCCTGCAGTACAGGTTTTGTGTGTAGAATTCCTCCACAAGGGTGTGTGTGATTTCTTGGAGCCATAGTACTTTTCTAAAAAGTATACAGAAAAATGAACTCAATGCACAGCCTTGTGGAGTTGGGTACCACACACATGGCAGTATATGTGATACTGACGCTGTCCTCAAAGAACTATTCTAGGAAGCAGAGTCACATATTAAACTTAATTGAGGGGCGCCTGGGTGGCTCAGTCGGTTAAGCATCCAACTTCGGCTCAGGTCATGATCTCACGGTCCGGGAGTTCGAGCCCCACGTCGGGCTCTGTGCTGACAGCTCAGAGTCCAGAGCCTGTTTCAGATTCTATGTCTCCCTCTCTCTCTGACCCTCCCCCATTCATGCTCTGTCTTTCTCTGTCTCAAAAATAAATAAACATTTATAGAAAATAAAATTTAAAAAAATAAATTTAAGTGGGCAATTTTTACACACTTTAGGTGCACTCTCCACTAGGCTTAACTCTTCGCATGCATTATGTCCTATAACCTGCACATCAATTCCAGTGAGGTAGGGACTAACATTATTACCACTTTTTGAGATGCTGAAACAGTCTTTCAGGGATTAACGAGCCTCCACACAGGCACTGGGCAGGAACAGCAACCGAGGGGTGAGGCTGCTTCCCTGCCGCGGCAGGCAAGAGTTTATACACGTGCCCAGGTCCACAGACTGGAACAGTATCCTGGTGGAAACAGACCCCTGTTTTTTCATTTAAATGTGATCATCCCAACAGGTACAGTCAGTTCTGAAACTTTCACTCCCTCCCAATAAAATGTAGCAAGTAATATGAAGACTGCAGCGTCCTGCAGTACGACCATTAGGACTCATGCCCGGGCCCCTCTCGAAGAGTTTCCATAGGACCTATTCAGTACTAGTTTTCCTTAGCAAGGTCCAAGACAAGGTGACATCGTTCTAACTTTTATGCAAATAAATTCATATGAATAAGATGATTTACTCCTCTGTGAAAGTCAATTGTTAATGGTATGTACTTCATGGAGTTGTTATGAGAATTATAAATTAAAATATGTAATCAACACCAGGGGGGCACGTGGTAATCACTCAATACTTTAGTTTTAATTGATATACTGTCACAAATATGTGCATGAGAATACACAGATAAGGGGGGGTGTAAATCTGTAGTATCAGTTATCTTGGAGGAAAGGAGTCGGAGTAGAGATAGAAGAAAGAGAAGACTTACTCTTGCTGTTTTATATATTTAGTCACAATGAGAATAATGTTGAATTACTTGTGCAATAAGTTTAAGACTGCTAAATAACTTCATTACAAAAAAGACCTTCCCAATTATATTTAAAATTTTTATTTTAATTTAATTTTTATGTTTTCACATTTAGAAGTTTTAATTGATACTTGCCTGGTACCCAGTCACTGTTCAAAACTCAGCAATGTATTAAACACCTTGCCCACCTTCAAGGAGTCTAAAATCTAAGAAAAATAAGATAAGTACAAAAGGTAACTACATGCAGGTTAAAATGTGATATATTTCCTGCAACAATTTATAAACACAGCAACACCAGGTTTAGAGTATGTAGGACTGCATTCTACTTAAAAAAAAAAAAAAAGAGGACCAAAAGACTAACTCGGTTTATGCAAAAAGTGTATTGTGGTAAAATAGTATTATGGTAAAGAGACGCCCGGGGTGTGAAAGAGCATGAGAAAGAATAGAAATTCACTTCATGAGTGATAGGATGGGTTGCTACCACCTTATTATCAATAATACACAGATTGAGTGATTACTATGTGCCCCAAATGGTATTGATCACTTCACATATTTTAATTTACAATTCTCATAACAACTCTATGAAGTACATACTATTAACAATTTCACAGATGAGTAAATTGAGGCACTGAGAAGTTAGGTGACTTGCACATGATCTCTCAGGTAGTAAGTGAAGGAAACAGGATTCAAGCCTATGCAGTTTGTTAGCGGAGCTCAAATTCTCAATCACAAGCAGACTATTTTTAACTATTCCATAATCCTACATCTTCGGAAAACATTATAATGGAATAGGCTTTTAAAAATCTTTTAATAAGAAAGTATTCAAACATATAACAAGAATGGAGAAAAGAGTATAACGAATCCCCATGTATCCATCACCTAACTTCAATAATTGTCAACCCACAGCCTATCGATCGTGGTCCAGCTCCATCCTGCTTCACTCCCCCAACCCCGGACTATTACGAAGGAAACCTTCAACATCACATCATTCCACATATTCTATGTATATTGCACATATATCTTGAATATAAGTTTTGTTTTTAACAACCAAGAAACTATTACACTGCTTTAAAAAATTAGCAATACTAAATACTAATACTAAAAAATCAGCAAATATCTAGTAGGTGTTCAAATTTCTCTTGGTTTCTTATAATTTTTTATATGTTGTTTAAATCTGGATCTTAGTAAGACCCATATAGTTCAACTGTTGGGTATGTCCTTCAAATCTCTCTCATCTACAAGTCTTCTTGCTCTTTTCCTTCCAGTGCATTTGTTTGAAGAAACCAACTTCTTGGTCCTATAATATCTCCCAGTGTGGATTTTGCTGCCTGCATTCCTGTGGTATTAGTTCATATTTTTCCCTGTCCTGGTTTTTTTTTTTTAATTTTTTTTTAACGTTTATTTATTATTGAGAGACAGAGCCTGAACAGGGGAGGGGCAGAGAGAGAGGGAGACACAGAATCGGAAGCAGGCTCCAGGTTCTGAACTGTCAGCACAGAGCCCAACGTGGGGCTCAAACTCACAAACCTCAAGATCATGACCTGAGCCAAGTTGGACGCTTAACCAACTGAGCCACCCAGGCGCCCCTGCTGTCCTGTTTTTTTAATCAAGAATACTTCACGTGTGTTGTTTTTGTTTTAATGTCTCTCAGGAAGCACTCTGTAGATTTAAGCATTATTATGTTTGGAATCACTATTCTTATGCTCAAAATCTTCCAACTTGGACAGGGCACCTCTTCAAATTGTCTTTTTTTGATGTGGGCCCAGTAGTCTTTGATAACTTTCATACTATTTGAGGTGACAACATGTTCTAGGCTCATCTTGTACATTTCCTGGAATCAGTCATTCATGCAAGGAATCCTGGTTTATTTTACTGAAAAAAAAATGTTATTTAAAGATCACCTATGGATGCTAGTGGTGCTTACAAGTTGGTCATTCTTTTGTAGATATTTTTTGGGAACAGGGCTAGGTTTGGTGTTTGTTTTGAAGCTAAAATACATTTCAAGTTTACACTTGTACTTCAAATTCAAATTGAGGACAATAGTTATTAATCTCTTTGATATTATATCTATTTCTCCTTTCTCGCATGCTAAAAACTCAAGATTACATAAACATAAAACATCTTTGTTTTATCCTACATCACATACACAACAATCTCAGAACAACACTACTGTGGTACATTGCTGTCATTTACAGCCCAATTCTTCACCATCTCTCATATCGATACACTTTGCTGGGTAAACTTGTAGTGTTTTTTTCAGTCTCACTCTGGGTCCATCCAATGACTTTCAATGGCCAACAGAATCTCAACAACCATAAAACAAAGAGAGGCTGGAAAAATTCTTGCATGTTTCTGCTTTCTCTCATACACTTCTCTGATTGCTGTAAGAACATGCCTGGGCCAGACTGCTGGAGCTACCAGGAGCCAAAAGACTTGAAAAGCATGAGAATAGGGCCATACTGACCCTGTTGTCTGTCTCGGCCAAGTCATTCCAGATTAGTCAACAGTCAACTCCCAGATTGAGCCCACCAAGATCAACAGAACCATCTAGCCAATCTAAAACTGATCACATACTCGTGAACCAGCCAGAACATATCAGGTGAACTCTGCAGACTTCTGAGCCAAATAAATATTATTTTTGTTCTGCGTCTGTTTGTGACTAAATATTTTGTGTTTAGGCACAGCTTCTACAAACAACACAATGCTATTAGTGAGAAGAGCTTTTAAAAGAACTTTGCAAATCGTTTTGCAATAGAGTAACATTAGATATGTGCAGTCCAATTATGTGTTTTTAAGATATATGAAGCAGTCCCACTTTGTGAGATTGGGTGCCAACTGGATACAGAGTAAGTTCATTAATTTCATTGTACCTTTAATTGCCAAGGATTATTTTCATTTAATTTTTTCATAATAAAATATTTACATGATTCCAAGGCAATCCACAGAGCAATATGTATCCAGAGAATGTTGCTTATATCTCTTTCCCTTCCCTCAGCTCCACAATGTTTTCTCCCACTCCTATTCATAACCATTATTTTAGGATTGTTTTAACCTGGCATGTTTTTAAGATAGCAGATGAATCAATTCAGATATACACGTTACTCCCCATTCTAATGAAAACTAGTAGAGGCGCCTTGGTGGCTCAGTCAGTTAGGCTTCAACTCATAAAGTTCGTGAGTTGAAACCCTGCATCGGGCTCTGTGCCGACAGCTCAGAGCCTGGAGCCTGCTTCAGATTCTGTGTCTCCCTCTCTCTCTGCCCTTTCCTCACTCATGCTCTGTCTCTGTCTCTCAAAAATAAACATTAAATTTTTTTTAATTGTAACATTAATAATATCATTGAAATAGTAAAAATAGATAATAGTAAGCCTTACTTTTCTTTTCTTTCTCTTTCTTTCTCTTTCTTTCTTTCTTTCTTTCTTTCTTTCTTTCTTTCTTTCTTTCTTTCTTTCGAGAGACTTATGTCTTACCCAAAATGGGGCTTATGTTCACCTGAAGCAGGGCACAAGCTCACCTGGAGCAGGGCTCGGGCTCATCTGACGTGAGACCCGAACTCACGAACTGTGAGATCATGACCTGAGCCAAAGTCAGATGCTTAACAACTGAGCCACCCAGGCGCCCACAGAGAAAAGTTTCTGAGGATGAAAATCAATGTTGAAAATATTAGAACTTGGAAATAGACAACTATTTAGCTATTGCACACCACAACAAAAAGAGAGTTTCTCAGTCACATTTTACAGATTAAACTCATTGATTATTTTAAGGTCAACAACCCCTTTGTGATTGGCATTTTATCAAATTAAAATGTATTCTAGTTTACACATTCAGTTTTGTATATACTCTGAACATCCGAGCATAAATAATATACATACCAAATGTTGACTTTAGAGCTTCATGTAGGCAGAAAAGTTTTTCTTCAAAAATAGATATACAACTAAGGAGGCATGTTTCCAAATCTTACATGAAACTATCTTAAGCTTCTGCCAAGAATTCCAGTAGAAATTTAGATATTTTTTGCAGCCTCTCTTAAAACAAGAGATAGATGAATAAACATCTTGTTTACTAAAGACTTGTTTTTGTAAAATATAATTCATGAACAAACCTTGTGAATCATATATCCTACAAACTTTTTGCACTCTTCAGCTTTCATGTTGATCAAGTATAAAAATCAATCCCACTGAAGGTGGCCTCAGAAGAGCAATTTTATTCACTGGAGTGGAGTAATGGAAATTTAATACTACTGATTCACACCTTTTAACCCTTCAGAGCCAAGATGAGCACATCCATTTATCCTCCCCAACTTTTCTTACTGCTGCATAATTCCCTTATTCCTTAAACATGCTTACCACACAAAACAATGATAGGATCTGAACTCTGTACCAGATGAAAACAGAACAAATTATTTCCATATAGGTCTAGTTCAAACAAGCTCCCATGGATGTACCCTACTTTATGTTCATCAATCTCACTTTCAGCTCTAGAATTCAAGAAGGTCAGAGTTCCAGTTCCTGCAAAAGCAACTGGCCTTTTATAGAGCAAAAGCTGTTCTTCCTTGGTATGCCTTAAAATAATACTCTTGCCTAAGAGCCTGGGAAGACATTGTGTGTATGTTTGAGGGTGTAATACATACACATATACACATATGTGAACATTTTTATACATATGTATATATATGAAGAACAAGATACATAATTATTATATTTTTGCATTTAGGTCTCACACCGCTCACGTAAGAACTTTAGAGCGAAAAATATTTGTAATTCAACTTCCCCAAAGGAGGTATAAGATTACTCATGATGAGAACTCATTCAAAATACTTTTTTTTTAATTTTTAATGTTTACTTATTTATTTTGATGGAGAGGGAAAAAGCACAGGGGAGGGGCAGAAAGAAGGAGAGAGAGAATCCCAAGGTGGCTCTGTGCTGTCAGCACAGAGCCCAATGGGGGGCTTGATCTCATGAATGAGAGATCATGACCTGAGCTGAAATGAAGAGGCAGACACTCAACCGACTGAACTACTCAGAGGCCCCTCGTTCAAAATACTTTTAAATGTCAAAATAATGAATCTTTCACTACTTTCATCTAGACTGCTTTCCAGGGTGTTTAGTGAACTGGATGTTTCCAATAAGAAATTTTCTCTAGATACTAAGTCTAAATATAGTGTTTTTCTCATTTCCCCTCCCCTAACTGCTTAGATGTATGCCTATCACGTTCTTGGTCTTCCATGGACAATCATACTCTAGCCAACAGTTGTTCTGTGTCTCACTCAATTAGACTTAGCTACTAAAGAAACCCATGGCCAAGTTCTACTACAGATAGCTCCTTCTCACGCTGAAGTCAAAAGAGTTCTGTGCAGGCAACAGGGAAAAGCACAGGGACAGGGAGGCCTTTCATCTCTCTTTAGAAGATAATAGCTCCAGGCCTCTTGTTGCTTAGTTCCTCTCCTCTGAAATTCCTGGATTGTTTTCCACTTAAAGGCCAAGCTACTGCTCCCTTAGCTAATGTCAAATGCAAGAACACCATAGCCGCCAAAAAACAAACCAGAGAATCATAAACCAGCCAACACTGAATTCTCAACAGTATCCATTAGCTTGCTGATTCACATGTTGCTTATTCCCACTTTAAAATACAAAAAGTTATGCAATAGGAAACCACAGCACATTTAACCTGAAGCTTTGAAATGTGCACCGATGACAGCAATACATGAAGTCAACACAGGAAATATAAGTTTAGAGCTACAGCAAGCTTGGAGAGTTTCTGGAACCACAGATCTTACTTTGATGTTCATTGCTATTTCAATCAGCAAAAGCAGCAGTTATGGAGGACAGAAAGCAATCGAACAACTTAGACTAGCATTTCTCTGGAGGACTTTTCTTTCCTTTGAGGAATTCTTTTCAATTTATTAAGTTATCTATCTCCTTTTTAGCAAAGTGTTTTAGAATGTAAGAATTTACTAAAATGACAAGTAACCTGCTGGGAATTAAACCAAAATGCAAACTTAGCTGTTGTCTTTAAAACCACATGTCTTTAAATCCCTTGACTGTTAACTTTTATCCCAAAGAGAAGAGGTCTTAACTTTCACTAGGTAATAACTGGACTATTTTGAGTTATATTTCTCCCTACCCTGACAACTTAATTGACCTGTTAGAAGTATATATAATTTACCATATAAAGTGTTCCAAAAGCATTAAATTTTATATAAAAATCACAAGAGTGTATATTTAAAATAGTATGGAATAAAAAATAGATAAAACGATTTTAAGAAACCCAAATGTAAAATTATGATGCTATAATTCTATTCAGAAACATTTACTCCAAAGCCTTAACCCAACTGTCTACCTCAGATGTATCATGGCCATCCACACAGTGACTTTCTTTGGAATTAAACTTTGGAATTACTTGTTTACACAAGAAAACTCATCTCAGATGTAGCATCTGTTTCTCACTAAGGCTTAGCTTTCACCTAATTCTCCAAATGGGTTGACTGAGGTTCAAGAATGTGAGGTGACTCACTCAAGATCATACAGTGAATCCAGGGCAAGCAGCCGTTGTCCCTTGAGTAGCAGATGTATATCTTGGTACAAAACACAACTGATACTGTCCTCAGGCCTGTGACACATACTGACATCCACTTGAAAACCCTAGTTCATTCAATACATCACCTGACGTCTTTATATTTTTAAGTGTATCAGAAGGAAAGGCAAAGCACCATGGAATTTGAATACATTCAGCAGGTCTTCTTTATTAAATTATATGTCTTGAGTCCAGAAGCAGCCTAACCTAAAATATTTAAGTATTAGACCCATAGGTAATATTATATACCTTGTATAATGCAGCAAGAATGTAGTAAAAGGAAAAGAATATATGCGGGGTGTATTAAAAGGAAAAAAAATCAGCAAAAATCTGTTCACATAGCCCTATGTACTTCTTTCATATGAAATATTTTACTATCTTTACATACTGTAAATGACTACTTATACATACTGACTCTTGCTTGGATAATTCATTGTTTTACATCACGTATTGCAAGGAAGCCAGATAATACTTAAGTTTATAATAAACCCAAATGATTATATCTCAAGGAAATTAGCAGTGCCATAATAGAAGTACAAATCTACACATCCTCAGCCAAAATAAAATGAATGCTCTTACAAATCGCCACTATGTGAACTCCTACATTTTCCTATTGATAAGCCTGTATATTTCAACATGTTTTCATTTGAATCATGATCTTTAGTTAAATGTGTATGGATATAGAGATATAGAGACGATTGCTTCCATGCTTTTCTTAAGTATAGTGAATAGAATTATCAGATTATCTTCAGCATTTTCTCAAGAGTAGTATCTCTTATATCCATTATTATAAGAATAGCTTTGAATCAAGCAAACATATCCATAGATGTTACTTTCAGACTTGTTATTTTTCTACAAAGTTCTAAGTTCAGATGTTTCTATGTGGGTAATTACCTACGAATGACTCAGTGATTCCTAAGTCTGGCACTGCAACTAAAATGTTCTCTTCTATCACTTCCAGTGGGTATCATATAACTCTTCAGACACTCCCACCGAAGAGTTGCTGAAATTACCTTCTACTTCATTTTAAATAAAAAAATAAATTGGTTATGTCAGATGTTACCATTAGGGAAGCATAATCTAGGGTGAGGTATTTACGAAATCTCTTTGGACTCCATCTTTGCAATGTTTCTGTAAAACATAAAATTTTCCCTAAAAAAAGTTTAATTTAAAAACAAGTATGAGCTATTGCATTGTAAAGGGGATGAAGCGATGGTAAACATTAAAATAAATAATCAGGTTCTGAAGGCAGAAAAAAGGGAATTCTATGGAGTAACTTTATGTTTTCTCATTAATTTGATTACCCCTTAACTATTTGTCTTCCTCTCCTTTTAGTTCTCTGAAATGTTGTTAATTAAAACAGTCAAGGAGCGCTTGGGTGGCTCTGTTGATTAAGTGTCCAACTCTGAGTTTCGGCTCAGGTCACATACGTTAGGCTCTTTGCTGTGGGCACGGAGCCTGCTTGGGATTCTCTCTCTCCTCTCTCTCTGCCTCTCCCCCCACTTGTGCATGCTCTCTCTCCCTCTCAAAATAAATAAACGTTAAAAAAAAAAGAAACCGGAGTGCCTGGGTGGCTCAGTCGGTTAAGCGTCCGACTTCAGCTCAGGTCATGATCTCGCGGTCTGTGAGTTCAAGCCCCGTGTCGGGCTCTGTGCTGACAGCTGAGTCTGGAGCCTGCTTCGGATTCTGTGTCTCCCTCTTTCTCTGCCCCTCCCCGCTCATGCTCTGTCTCTCTCTCTCTCTCCCTCTCTCTCTCTCTCTCTCTGTTAAAAATAAATAAACATTAAAAAAAATTTTTAACAAAAAAAAGTCAAAATATCTGTAGGCCTACCAAATACCAAACGTATGCCCAAGTTTTCCTCCATAAGGATTACCTGTCATGACTGCTCTTCAATCACCTCACGGGAATTTTGATAAATCATTCAGCAGACACATATGTAGCACTCACTGTATCCCAGATAGCACAAGGGGCACTGGAGCTATGAAGATGTAAGGTGCCGTCCCTATGCCTGGAGAGCTAACACTGCAGTGGAGAGAGGTGTAGATGACACATAATGAGAAATTCTATCCCAGGGACACTGTATTCCTGGGGAGCGTTCAGGAAAGCTCCACTAAAGAATGTATCTTTTAACCTAATGGTCACAGATCTTATATGTGATAGCACTGTGTAGGGTACAAAACGGCCTCGTGTAATTTTTCTCATCCCCTTATCCCAGCCTCATGTGAAGCTAGACGGGCAGCTTTTTCATTCCCATGTTACTGATGAGAGTTACAGCCAGCTGCACCTGACACGCAGTTTAATTCATGTCCTGTGAGCTCCTGATTTGTGTGTGTTCTACTACTTCCTGCCTTTCTAGATGGAGATCTTGCCAGACTCCTTCTATAAAGATTCCTTTCTTTCTTGATATGAACGTGAACGTCCAATGTGTTTCTTTTTCCTTTGGCCTTTCTTCTCTTACCACCTATTTCTCAAAACAAGGTTAATTAATGATAATTATTCTACCTTTAAATCAAATCTCCCTTCGCAGGATAGAAAGTTTACTTCTGAAAATAAGGGATTTTCACTGAATCCAAAGTCCTAGAAGTACATTAGACATGTTTTGGAAGTTAATCTCTCTTCAAGCCATTCATTACTTTTTAGTGTATTGAAGAAGCTCACAACATGAAAAACATCCTGCATTATATGCTTCACACAACATATTTATTTGCCTCTTTTATGTGCCAAGTATTATACTGAGCCCCAGAGATGCAAAGATGAGTAAGAAATAGGGTTTTCCCTATAGGAGGTCCTGGTCTAAGGCAGGTAAGGAAGATGGAAGGTGATAATGCATATGAGAATTGCTTTTCTATATCTATGCCCAAGACCTTAAGAGGACTTGCAAGGAGTCCCTAAAGCAGAGGGTTGGAGAACGGCATTCGAAGCTGAGTTAGAAGCAAAAGTTTGGAGTTGGGAGTGTAGCTGCTCAAGGAATTGGTAGTAATTTAGAAAGGCTAGGTACAGAGAGGGGTGAGGGAATAGAGAGAGATGAGGTTACAGGTAAGTGGCTTTGCGTGTCAGGCTGAGGATCACAGGCTTTTTTTTCGGAAAATGGAGAGCCACAGAAGGATTTTAAGCAAGAAAGATGTGATGAGAGATAATGTGAAAGATCTAACAATTACTCTAGCTGCTGTGTAGACCATAGATACGAGCAGAGGAGACCTGGAACCAGAAATAAGTGAGACGGACATAACAACAGCCAGGAACACACTGATGAGAACTCACCTGTTTGACCAGGTAATGACAGCTAGTCTTGAGAAAAGTGGAAGGAGTGCAGGACGACCAAGGTGGCCAGTATGATTCAGTGGACAATTGGGTGTGAGTGAAATGAACATGGTGGTAGAGAGAAGAAGATCAAGGGGTCTCGCAGGTTGCTGGCTTAGGTCCACTGAGGGAGGCTGTTCATGGAGAAGAAGAAACAGGAGATTGATTGCCAGGGGGTCAGACTCACTTTCCGAAGGGTGGGGGTGAGCACGTATGAGAAGATGAGGTGTGCAGTTCAGGACACATCGAAGTAGATGCCTGCTCATCTGCTGCGGGTCTACGACTCAGGGGAAATGTCTGCGACCATATTTGGGACTCACTTGCTACCCTACTGCCCGTGTTTCTGAAAAACGGGTGTACCCTGAAGTCAAGGGCTCAGGTTTCAGAGAGGCAGGCTAGCGTTTGCATCACAGACCAACGACCCCTGATTATCAAAGCCAAGGCTTTCCCACCTGTTACCTATGGCATGAGACTGTTGCCAGAAGAAAACCATGGGCAAAATAAAAAGCACGGTATTTAGCACAGAAAAGGGAAAATAATTGTGCATTATCATGATCTCCCAAAAATTCTCCACGCAAGTCTTCTAAGGCATTTTATAAAGGCCTTTTTTTTTTTTTCTAAGAGAGAAGGGTAAGTACCTCTCATTTCAATTATTTGATAATTTTGTATAATTATACTGTGGTTCCTCAAGATTTTTAAAAAGCAGATTTTACTGCTTTCTGGCTCAATATATGTTAAAATTACTTTTAAAATTTAATCTACAATAAAAAAGTTAATTCTATGTAAGCAAATGAAGGCCTCTCACTTTATAAAAAGTTAATATTTTGTGCTATTATGAACGATTATGGGTTTCACCACTTGTATACACTAATGATTAAGGTGACTGAGAAAAAATGTGGAAGTATCCCAGCTTTGAATTGCCTACTTGTAATTTTTGCTGGTAATTTCCCTTTTTTTAAAAAAGACAAAGATGATAGTCCAAAAATCTCAGCTGGACTTAATAAGCTCACACTCTAAAATATAACAGAGTAGAACCTCCTCCCATCCTACTTGAGAGCCTATCCTCAAGAATTCCCTTCCGTCATTCTTCCTACTAAAGGTCACTGGAAGGAAACGGGAAGGTCTAGTGGCTTTTTTTTTTTTTTAACCAACTTTCTGTTCCGCAATTTTAAAAGTCTGGATGCAGCACAATCAGAACTCTTCAACTACAGAACATAAATTTTTAGTACTTGTTGTTCTGGAATCCAACAGAAGAAATATTTGGCTTTTGCTTGGCCCCATCCCATTAGCATTAATAGGTTGTTTTCATTGGAGTTGTCTTCAAAAAAGATATGGATATGAGAAATGATATATTTAAACACCAGTTTTCATGCTAAGGTTGTGAAATGTAGCTTTTACAAATGAAATGGAATTAAATGGAATATAGTAAAGTAGAACAGAAAATACCAGACTGCACCCACTATAGAAAAGGTAAATACTGTTTTAGGAGACCTTTTATTTATACATCATATGAAGTACTGACATATATATATATAGGTATAGGGACAGATACAGATATATGAGTGTGTGTTTATTGGGTCACAATATATGTAAATTGCAGTTAAATGTTCGAAGGCCACCCATGTTTTGAATTATAGACCATAAAACAAGCAAACTAGAAAAGATATGATACTTCCCCTCAAAATTCTTTTCCTTGCAAAGTTATGCCCATCTTGCATGCAAAACCTGTCCCCAAATTCATTTTTAAAGTAGAAATATCCTCTGCTTAAATACAATGTTATATACTGTTACATATTATATATGTATACAATGTTATGTACATATATAATATACCCAATGCACATTAATGATATACACAATGTACATTGATGCTGAAGATGGTAATGGTAACCTCACTCTATATTACACTCTGCAAAAGGATTTCAAATCAATTATCTAATTTTACTGCAAAACCAAAAGGAGAAGTAATAACAGCTCTGTTTGCACTGAAGCACAGAGAGGCCAAGTGATTTGCCTCAGGTAACTCAGTAGCAAAACTGCATGTATAAACCTGGTCGCTTAAATTATAATCATGCTTTTTCACTGGATTATGTTGCTGCTTCACGCTACACAGCTGCAGTAAGTTTGCCACTGTTTATCTCATGGGTCTTTGTCATTTGTTTTGTGTTTAAAGCTATGTCTACAAAAGAGTCCAAAATATTTGGGAAAAGGCAAGAAGGAACACACAGAGATGACTTCATGATTTCGGAGTTTGTGAGTTGTCAACTGTATTTTCACCCAAGACTGAGGCTGTCACTGCAACCGGCTACCAGCCAATCTGCTTTGTAGATGTCTTTTCTTTCCAAAGACTATCACAGGGCCTGTGATGCAGCAGATCACTCAATTAACGTTGCTTCGCTGGAAAGAAAATCGCAACTTGCCAGGTCATTTTTAATATGAGAATTCAGGCTTTAGGACACGGATTACAAATTAAAAGAGATGTGAGCTTGGGCAAGGGGTGAAGGCAAAAACAAGGAATCTTTTGAGGAAGTATGTACTATAGCCACAGAAAATGAGCAAGAGAGCTTCCCTCTGCTTTTCCATTCTCTGGAACAGAGACAAGGAACTATCTCACCTATATATGTCTAAAACACCCTGGGTAGATAGTTTTTGATAACAGGTTTGAAAACAACTGATTTGATTACTTTAATGGGGTTGTATTTGTTACGTTAGAACATTATGTATTGCTTAGAGAATTGCCTGTTTTAGTAAAATTTTCTGTAAGGTTTTCCACAGAATTCACTTATTTGTTCAGTCTCTTCGGTCTGGAATTTTCCTCTTTTCATTCCTAACAATGCTTAGGGTTTTGTTTTCTTTATTTCTTCACCATTCTTGTATAGCAAATATATTTTACCAATAAATTTAAAGAACTACCTCTTGATTATTCTGTTATTTTTGGTGCTTTGTATTTCACTAACATAGGTCTATAATTTTCATTATTTTCATAAATTGGGGCTTACTCTATTAGATATTTCTTAGTTCTTAAATTCAAGAATAGCTATTAAATTTTGAAATGTTTTCTTCTTAATGTATGCTTTTTGAGGCTATAAATTAATCTGTAAGCACTCTCAGTTACATCCTATAGATTCTGACACTGCTGTTCCCTTCTAAACATCCACTGAAAGATGAACTATTTACAACTGTGTCTATTGGAGATTATATTACTGGTTTGGTTATTAATTCCATTTTACATAGCACTGTTACAAAACATGATCAATATAATACTTTTATTTGCGATTATTGAGCCCATTTTGCAGCTTACGAAGTGTCAATTTTTTTGAAAGTTTCCATATATGTTTGAAATAATGTAAATTCTCTAACTTGAAAGTTCAGACTTCTGTAAATGTTCATTGTAAATATCCATTTAAATTAGGGGCGCCTGGGTGGCTCAGTCAGTTAAGCACCTGACTTTGGCTCAGGTCATGATCTCACAGCGCTTGAGTTCAAGCCCCACATGGGGCTCTGTGTTGACAGCTCAGAGCCTGGAGCCTGCTTCAAATTCTGTGTCTCCTCTCTCTGCTCCTCGCCTGCTCACTCTCTCTCTCTCTCTCTCTCTCTCTCAAAAATGAATATTAAAAAATAAAATAAATATCCATTAAATTCAGCTAATTGTATAGTTCAAATTTTTGTCTTTTGCTCTCTGAAACACAAAGTGTATACTTAATATTCCACTATAACTGAGAAAGCAAAAATTTCTCTTTGTGATACTAGTCGCGTGTACTTGATAGTTGTGTTTTCAGACACACGTACCTTCAGAATTGTTAGGGATTCCTTGTGAATGCTGTCTTTTAGCATTATATTGTGGTCTGCCTTATCCCTGGTAAGATTTTGTCTGTATTATAGAACAGAAATGTTGCTACATCAGATTTCTTTTGATTAGAATTTTCTCAGGAAATTTTTCCTCTTCCACTACATGCATTCGTTAAGCATATGCCCAGGGTTTTATGTACTTTTTTAAAAAATATTTTAAAATTTTCACAGAAAATTGGGAACTACAGTCCAAGGACATTTTTTTCTGAGTGATTTGAGAGTAAGCTGGAAACATCATGCCGCATAACTCTAGAATACTTTAAGTGTGCAGTTCTCACAAACAGAGCACTTGCCTACATGAACACAACAGGACCTTAAAAATCAGGAAATGTATTGATACACTGATACATTACATCATTGATACAATTAATACATTGCTATAATCCACAGACCGCATTAAGATTTCAGCAGTTGCCTTAATAACATTCTCTATGGGATCATTATCCAACCCGGGGCCATACACTGCATCTAGCAATGTCTTTTTTTTCTCTTTTAATTGAAATACTTGACTCTCCTTGATATTTATGACCTCGACCCTTTCAAAAATTAAAAATAATCATTTTGTAGAATGCCCTAAATTTTGGGTTTGTCTGATGTTTCCAGGTTACATGTTTTGGGCAGTAACAGTACAGAAGTGATGCAGTATGCTCCTTACCATCCTACTAGATGGCACACTGGTTCGATTTGCCCCTTGACAGAGGTGATGTTCCACAAGTCTCTCCACTCTAAAGCTTTTTCCCTTTGTAATAAACAAATCGTTGAGGCTAAGTCAATATTACATTCCTCGTCAACTTTTCACCCACTAGTTTTAGCATCTGTTGATATTTTGTAACTGAACTGTCAGTATGATGGTTGCCAAATGATGACTCTTAATTCCATCATTCCACCTACATTTATTAGTGGACGTTCCATTGTAACAAAGAGTTTTCTCTTCTCCCCATTTATTTATGCATTTGTTTATTTAGATTTATATAGACAAATGGCTTCCTATTTTATTCCGTGGATTATAGTCCATTACTAGCATTCTTTCGATCCTCACGTCATTCCGATATTTGGCTCATGGGGGCTTCCTTACACTGCTTCTGTCTATATCATTTTCTGAGCAATTCCTCACTTTTTGACATAAGATTTTCCATGTTAATCTTGTACTTTGCTTGCCCCAGCCCTGGAAGCAAGCATTTCTCCAAGAAGCCTTTGTTCATTATAGGTAAGAATTATATTTAGAAACTGGTATCTGTATACTCATGACTATTGGTATTTCACCACTCGAGCCTCCCAGTAGACATAATTTGAGGAATATATGTAAGAATATCCATCTACATTTATATCTATTTTTCTATCCATCTCTATATGACACACCACATCTCCAACTCCAGTCCAATACCACAGGATTAATTCCAGCTTTTTCCCCTTCCATATCTGTAACCCCTACTCCCAGAGTGAGAAATCTGACTCCCATTGTATTGGTCTTTTTAGGATACTATAATATAGACTTGGGTGACTGAAACAACAGAAATTTATTTCTTACAGTTCTGAAAGCCAGAAGTTCAAGATCAAGGTTCCTGCTGAGAGCTCTCTTCCTGGCTTGTGGTAACTGTTACATAGCAATAGAAAGCTAATGAACCTTCCTAACACACTTACCACAGAATTAATTTCAAAGCAATTTCAATCGCCTCAGCTCTACTACACTTGTGCCTTCTGGATGGCCTTGCCTCCCACTTTCTGATAAGATGGCTGCCTGAATTTCTTCAAATCCCTTCCCCTCCACAAACATTTCTTTGTTATTACTTTGTCTTCACTTATTGTCCTTTCCTCCTTCCACCCGTTAGAGAACAAAATGTCTCCTCAGTGCCAACTCTTACACGTACACCTTTATTCTCTTTTCTTCCTGTCTCCTCTAGACATTTTCCTAGAAAAAAAAATCCTTATACTTTCAATGATGTATTTTCAACACAATCTCATCACTCATGTGTGCTCATGCTTATCTTTTACCTCTCTCCTCCTGGCTCAATCTGAAAATAGTGGTAGGTCTAAAAATTCTAAGCCCAGGTCTGCTACCCTTTCAAGCTATTATCAAGTCACTCCTTACTTTTACTTTCAATGATCAACTTTTTCTAAATACGCTGTACTTGTAATACTTGTAATACAAAGCCATTGTTAATCCCTTAAAATCTGGCTTCAGCCTTCATCAATCTGTGAAACTACTCTTTCAAAGATGACTTTAGTACAAGCTGCTAAATCTAATTTCCATCTTTCTCACCCTCTCAGTGACATCAAGGATTGTTGCCTAACTACTTTGGGCAACATGTTCTTCTCCTGTCCATGTGATCACTTCTTACATCTCTGTCTAGCTCCTGCCATTCCCTACCCCTAGATTTTGCACAAAGATGTACAGCTTTTGCTTTTCTGTCTGTGGAAAAAGAGGGCAGGGAAGGGAAAGGAAGAAAAGGGAAGGGGGGGTGAGGGAAGAGGAGAGGAGAGGAGAGGAGAGGAGAGGAGAGGAGAGGAGAGGAGAGGA